>NW_026870394.1:300000-563106 GCF_963576545.1 Limanda limanda
AAAGTTATTCAAGAATATCTCTTTCTCCTATGTGCTTTCATCCCTAACCCTAACCCTAACCCTTCCGAAAGTCGGAGAAGCTCAAGGATGGTACCGATCGATGCGCGCTACCCCATTTAGTGGGGGTAGAGCCTACTTGCAAGTCTCTCCGACCTTCACAAAAAAAGTTATTCAAGAATATCTCTTTCTCCTATGTGCTTTCATCCCTAACCCTAACCCTAACCCTTCCGAAAGTCGGAGAAGCTCAAGGATGGTACCGATCGATGCGCGCTACCCCATTTAGTGGGGGTAGAGCCTACTTGCAAGTCTCTCCGACCTTCACAAAAAAAGTTATTCAAGAATATCTCTTTCTCCTATGTGCTTTCATCCCTAACCCTAACCCTAACCCTTCCGAAAGTCGGAGAAGCTCAAGGATGGAACCGATCGATGCGCGCTACCACATTTAGTGGGGGTAGAGCCTACTTGCAAGTCTCTCCGACCTTCACAAAAAAGTTATTCAAGAATATCTCTTTCTCCTATGTGCTTTCATCCCTAACCCTAACCCTAACCCTTCCGAAAGTCGGAGAAGCTCAATGATGGTACCGATCGATGCGCGCAACCCCATTTAGTGGGGGTAGAGCCTACTTGCAAGTCTCTCCGACCTTCACAAAAAAAGTAATTCAAGAATATCTCCTCAGATTTGGGGGAATTTCGTCGGTCGACCTCTTCCGAAGGTCGTACAAGCTCGGGGATGGTACCAATCGATCTGCAGGACCCAAATTAGTCCAGATGCAACCACTTTCCAAGTCTCTCCGACCTTCACAAAAAAAGTTATTCAAGAATATCTCTTTCTCCTATGTGCTTTCATCCCTAACCCTAACCCTAACCCTTCCGAAAGTCGGAGAAGCTCAAGGATGGTACCGATCGATGCGCGCTACCCCATTTAGTGGGGGTAGAGCCTACTTGCAAGTCTCTCCGACCTTCAAAAAAAAAGTTATTCAAGAATATCTCTTTCTCCTATGTGCTTTCATCCCTAACCCTAACCCTAACCCTTCCGAAAGTCGGAGAAGCTCAAGGATGGTACCGATCGATGCGCGCAACCCCATTTAGTGGGGGTAGAGCCTACTTGCAAGTCTCTCCGACCTTCACAAAAAAAGTTATTCAAGAATATCTCCTCAGATTTGGGGGAATTTCGTCGGTCGACCTCTTTCGAAGGTCGTACAAGCTCGGGGATGGTACCAATCGATCCGCAGGACCCAAATTAGTCCAGATGCAACCACTTTCCAAGTCTCTCCGACCTTCACAAAAAAAGTTATTCAAGAATATCTCTTTCTCCTATGTGCTTTCATCCCTAACCCTAACCCTTCCGAAAGTCGGAGAAGCTCAAGGATGGTACCGATCGATGCGCGCTACCCCATTTAGTGGGGGTAGAGCCTACTTGCAAGTCTCTCCGACCTTCACAAAAAAAGTTATTCAAGAATATCTCTTTCTCCTATGTGCTTTCATCCCTAACCCTAACCCTAACCCTTCCGAAAGTCGGAGAAGCTCAAGGATGGTACCGATCGATGCGCGCTACCCCATTTAGTGGGGGTAGAGCCTACTTGCAAGTCTCTCCGACCTTCACAAAAAAAGTTATTCAAGAATATCTCTTTCTCCTATGTGCTTTCATCCCTAACCCTAACCCTAACCCTTCCGAAAGTCGGAGAAGCTCAAGGATGGTACCGATCGATGCGCGCTACCCCATTTAGTGGGGGTAGAGCCTACTTGCAAGTCTCTCCGACCTTCACAAAAAAAGTTATTCAAGAATATCTCTTTCTCCTATGTGCTTTCATCCCTAACCCTAACCCTAACCCTTCCGAAAGTCGGAGAAGCTCAAGGATGGTACCGATCGATGCGCGCAACCCCATTTAGTGGGAGTAGAGCCTACTTGCAAGTCTCTCCGACCTTCACAAAAAAAGTTATTCAAGAATATCTCCTCAGATTTGGGGGAATTTCGTCGGTCGACCTCTTCCGAAGGTCGTACAAGCTCGGGGATGGTACCAATCGATCCGCAGGACCCAAATTAGTCCAGATGCAACCACTTTCCAAGTCTCTCCGACCTTCACAAAAAAAGTTATTCAAGAATATCTCTTTCTCCTATGTGCTTTCATCCCTAACCCTAACCCTAACCCTTCCGAAAGTCGGAGAAGCTCAAGGATGGTACCGATCGATGCGCGCTACCCCATTTAGTGGGAGTAGAGCCTACTTGCAAGTCTCTCCGACCTTCACAAAAAAAGTTATTCAAGAATATCTCTTTCTCCTATGTGCTTTCATCCCTAACCCTAACCCTAACCCTTCCGAAAGTCGGAGAAGCTCAAGGATGGTACCGATCGATGCGCGCAACCCCATTTAGTGGGGGTAGAGCCTACTTGCAAGTCTCTCCGACCTTCACAAAAAAAGTTATTCAAGAATATCTCCTCAGATTTGGGGGAATTTCGTCGGTCGACCTCTTCCGAAGGTCGTACAAGCTCGCGGATGGTACCAATCGATCCGCAGGACCCAAATTAGTCCAGATGCAACCACTTTCCAAGTCTCTCCGACCTTCACAAAAAAAGTTATTCAAGAATATCTCTTTCTCCTATGTGCTTTCATCCCTAACCCTAACCCTAACCCTTCCGAAAGTCGGAGAAGCTCAAGGATGGTACCGATCGATGCGCGCAACCCCATTTAGTGGGGGTAGAGCCTACTTGCAAGTCTCTCCGACCTTCACAAAAAAAGTTATTCAAGAATATCTCCTCAGATTTGGGGGAATTTCGTCGGTCGACCTCTTTCGAAGGTCGTACAAGCTCGGGGATGGTACCAATCGATCCGCAGGACCCAAATTAGTCCAGATGCAACCACTTTCCAAGTCTCTCCGACCTTCACAAAAAAAGTTATTCAAGAATATCTCTTTCTCCTATGTGCTTTCATCCCTAACCCTAACCCTTCCGAAAGTCGGAGAAGCTCAAGGATGGTACCGATCGATGCGCGCTACCCCATTTAGTGGGGGTAGAGCCTACTTGCAAGTCTCTCAGACCTTCACAAAAAAAGTTATTCAAGAATATCTCCTCAGATTTGGGGGAATTTCGTCGGTCGACCTCTTCCGAAGGTCGTACAAGCTCGGGGATGGTACCAATCGATCTGCAGGACCCAAATTAGTCCAGATGCAACCACTTTCCAAGTCTCTCCGACCTTCACAAAAAAAGTTATTCAAGAATATCTCTTTCTCCTATGTGCTTTCATCCCTAACCCTAACCCTAACCCTTCCGAAAGTCGGAGAAGCTCAAGGTTGGTACCGATCGATGCGCGCTACCCCATTTAGTGGGGGCAGAGCCTACTTGCAAGTCTCTCCGACCTTCACAAAAAAAGTTATTCAAGAATATCTCTTTCTCCTATGTGCTTTCATCCCTAACCCTAACCCTAACCCTTCCGAAAGTCGGAGAAGCTCAAGGATGGTACCGATCGATGCGCGCTACCCCATTTAGTGGGGGTAGAGCCTACTTGCAAGTCTCTCCGACCTTCACAAAAAAAGTTATTCAAGAATATCTCTTTCTCCTATGTGCTTTCATCCCTAACCCTAACCCTAACCCTTCCGAAAGTCGGAGAAGCTCAAGGATGGTACCGATCGATGCGCGCTACCCCATTTAGTGGGGGTAGAGCCTACTTGCAAGTCTCTCCGACCTTCACAAAAAAAGTTATTCAAGAATATCTCTTTCTCCTATGTGCTTTCATCCCTAACCCTAACCCTAACCCTTCCGAAAGTCGGAGAAGCTCAAGGATGGTACCGATCGATGCGCGCTACCCCATTTAGTGGGGGTAGAGCCTACTTGCAAGTCTCTCCGACCTTCACAAAAAAAGTTATTCAAGAATATCTCTTTCTCCTATGTGCTTTCATCCCTAACCCTAACCCTAACCCTTCCGAAAGTCGGAGAAGCTCAAGGATGGTACCGATCGATGCGCGCAACCCCATTTAGTGGGGGTAGAGCCTACTTGCAAGTCTCTCCGACCTTCACAAAAAAAGTTATTCAAGAATATCTCCTCAGATTTGGGGGAATTTCGTCGGTCGACCTCTTCCGAAGGTCGTACAAGCTCGGGGATGGTACCAATCGATCCGCAGGACCCAAATTAGTCCAGATGCAACCACTTTCCAAGTCTCTCCGACCTTCACAAAAAAAGTTATTCAAGAATATCTCTTTCTCCTATGTGCTTTCATCCCTAACCCTAACCCTAACCCTTCCGAAAGTCGGAGAAGCTCAAGGATGGTACCGATCGATGCGCGCTACCCCATTTAGTGGGAGTAGAGCCTACTTGCAAGTCTCTCCGACCTTCACAAAAAAAGTTATTCAAGAATATCTCTTTCTCCTATGTGCTTTCATCCCTAACCCTAACCCTAACCCTTCCGAAAGTCGGAGAAGCTCAAGGATGGTACCGATCGATGCGCGCAACCCCATTTAGTGGGAGTAGAGCCTACTTGCAAGTCTCTCCGACCTTCACAAAAAAAGTTATTCAAGAATATCTCCTCAGATTTGGGGGAATTTCGTCGGTCGACCTCTTCCGAAGGTCGTACAAGCTCGCGGATGGTACCAATCGATCCGCAGGACCCAAATTAGTCCAGATGCAACCACTTTCCAAGTCTCTCCGACCTTCACAAAAAAAGTTATTCAAGAATATCTCTTTCTCCTATGTGCTTTCATCCCTAACCCTAACCCTAACCCTTCCGAAAGTCGGAGAAGCTCAAGGATGGTACCGATCGATGCGCGCTACCCCATTTAGTGGGGGTAGAGCCTACTTGCAAGTCTCTCCGACCTTCACAAAAAAAGTTATTCAAGAATATCTCTTTCTCCTATGTGCTTTCATCCCTAACCCTAACCCTAACCCTTCCGAAAGTCGGAAAAGCTCAAGGATGGTACCGATCGATGCGCGCTACCCCATTTAGTGGGGGTAGAGCCTACTTGCAAGTCTCTCCGACCTTCACAAAAAAAGTTATTCAAGAATATCTCCTCAGATTTGGGGGAATTTCGTCGGTCGACCTCTTCCGAAGGTCGTACAAGCTCGGGGATGGTACCAATCGATCTGCAGGACACAAATTAGTCCAGATGCAACCACTTTCCAAGTCTCTCCGACCTTCACAAAAAAAGTTATTCAAGAATATCTCTTTCTCCTATGTGCTTTCATCCCTAACCCTAACCCTAACCCTTCCGAAAGTCGGAGAAGCTCAAGGATGGTACCGATCGATGCGCGCTACCCCATTTAGTGGGGGTAGAGCCTACTTGCAAGTCTCTCCGACCTTCACAAAAAAAGTTATTCAAGAATATCTCTTTCTCCTATGTGCTTTCATCCCTAACCCTAACCCTAACCCTTCCGAAAGTCGGAGAAGCTCAAGGATGGTACCGATCGATGCGCGCAACCCCATTTAGTGGGGGTAGAGCCTACTTGCAAGTCTCTCCGACCTTCACAAAAAAAGTTATTCAAGAATATCTCCTCAGATTTGGGGGAATTTCGTCGGTCGACCTCTTCCGAAGGTCGTACAAGCTCGGGGATGGTACCAATCGATCCGCAGGACCCAAATTAATCCAGATGCAACCACTTTCCAAGTCTCTCCGACCTTCACAAAAAAAGTTATTCAAGAATATCTCTTTCTCCTATGTGCTTTCATCCCTAACCCTAACCCTAACCCTTCCGAAAGTCGGAGAAGCTCAAGGATGGTACCGATCGATGCGCGCTACCCCATTTAGTGGGGGTAGAGCCTACTTGCAAGTCTCTCCGACCTTCACAAAAAAAGTTATTCAAGAATATCTCTTTCTCCTATGTGCTTTCATCCCTAACCCTAACCCTTCCGAAAGTCGGAGAAGCTCAAGGATGGTACCGATCGATGCGCGCTACCCCATTTAGTGGGGGTAGAGCCTACTTGCAAGTCTCTCCGACCTTCACAAAAAACGTTATTCAAGAATATCTCTTTCTCCTATGTGCTTTCATCCCTAACCCTAACCCTAACCCTTCCGAAAGTCGGAGAAGCTCAAGGATGGTACCGATCGATGCGCGCTACCACATTTAGTGGGGGTAGAGCCTACTTGCAAGTCTCTCCGACCTTCACAAAAAAAGTTATTCAAGAATATCTCTTTCTCCTATGTGCTTTCATCCCTAACCCTAACCCTAACCCTTCCGAAAGTCGGAGAAGCTCAAGGATGGTACCGATCGATGCGCGCAACCCCATTTAGTGGGGGTAGAGCCTACTTGCAAGTCTCTCCGACCTTCACAAAAAAAGTAATTCAAGAATATCTCCTCAGATTTGGGGGAATTTCGTCGGTCGACCTCTTCCGAAGGTCGTACAAGCTCGGGGATGGTACCAATCGATCCGCAGGACCCAAATTAGTCCAGATGCAACCACTTTCCAAGTCTCTCCGACCTTCACAAAAAAAGTTATTCAAGAATATCTCTTTCTCCTATGTGCTTTCATCCCTAACCCTAACCCTAACCCTTCCGAAAGTCGGAGAAGCTCAAGGATGGTACCGATCGATGCGCGCTACCCCATTTAGTGGGAGTAGAGCCTACTTGCAAGTCTCTCCGACCTTCACAAAAAAAGTTATTCAAGAATATCTCTTTCTCCTATGTGCTTTCATCCCTAACCCTAACCCTAACCCTTCCGAAAGTCGGAGAAGCTCAAGGATGGTACCGATCGATGCGCGCAACCCCATTTAGTGGGGGTAGAGCCTACTTGCAAGTCTCTCCGACCTTCACAAAAAAAGTTATTCAAGAATATCTCCTCAGATTTGGGGGAATTTCGTCGGTCGACCTCTTCCGAAGGTCGTACAAGCTCGGGGATGGTACCAATCGATCCGCAGGACCCAAATTAGTCCAGATGCAACCACTTTCCAAGTCTCTCCGACCTTCACAAAAAAAGTTATTCAAGAATATCTCTTTCTCCTATGTGCTTTCATCCCTAACCCTAACCCTAACCCTTCCGAAAGTCGGAGAAGCTCAAGGATGGTACCGATCGATGCGCGCTACCCCATTTAGTGGGGGTAGAGCCTACTTGCAAGTCTCTCCGACCTTCACAAAAAAAGTTATTCAAGAATATCTCTTTCTCCTATGTGCTTTCATCCCTAACCCTAACCCTAACCCTTCCGAAAGTCGGAGAAGCTCAAGGATGGTACTGATCGATGCGCGCTACCCCATTTAGTGGGGGTAGAGCCTACTTGCAAGTCTCTCCGACCTTCACAAAAAAAGTTATTCAAGAATATCTCTTTCTCCTATGTGCTTTCATCCCTAACCCTAACCCTAACCCTTCCGAAAGTCGGAAAAGCTCAAGGATGGTACCGATCGATGCGCGCTACCCCATTTAGTGGGGGTAGAGCCTACTTGCAAGTCTCTCCGACCTTCACAAAAAAAGTTATTCAAGAATATCTCCTCAGATTTGGGGGAATTTCGTCGGTCGACCTCTTCCGAAGGTCGTACAAGCTCGGGGATGGTACCAATCGATCCGCAGGACACAAATTAGTCCAGATGCAACCACTTTCCAAGTCTCTCCGACCTTCACAAAAAAAGTTATTCAAG
The DNA here is from genome assembly GCF_963576545.1 of Limanda limanda. Classification (NCBI taxonomy): domain Eukaryota; kingdom Metazoa; phylum Chordata; class Actinopteri; order Pleuronectiformes; family Pleuronectidae; genus Limanda; species Limanda limanda. The sequence continues at coordinate 307,552 of NW_026870394.1, forward strand.
AATATCTCTTTCTCCTATGTGCTTTCATCCCTAACCCTAACCCTAACCCTTCCGAAAGTCGGAGAAGCTCAAGGATGGTACCGATCGATGCGCGCTACCCCATTTAGTGGGGGTATAGCCTACTTGCAAGTCTCTCCAACCTTCACAAAAAAAGTTATTCAAGAATATCTCCTCAGATTTGGGGGAATTTCGTCGGTCGACCTCTTCCGAAGGTCGTACAAGCTCGGGGATGGTACCAATCGATCCGCAGGACCCAAATTAGTCCAGATGCAACCACTTTCCAAGTCTCTCCGACCTTCACAAAAAAAGTTATTCAAGAATATCTCTTTCTCCTATGTGCTTTCATCCCTAACCCTAACCCTAACCCTTCCGAAAGTCGGAGAAGCTCAAGGATGGTACCGATCGATGCGCGCTACCCCATTTAGTGGGGGTAGAGCCTACTTGCAAGTCTCTCCGACCTTCACAAAAAAAGTTATTCAAGAATATCTCTTTCTCCTATGTGCTTTCATCCCTAACCCTAACCCTAACCCTTCCGAAAGTCGGAGAAGCTCAAGGATGGTACCGATCGATGCGCGCTACCCCATTTAGTGGGGGTAGAGCCTACTTGCAAGTCTCTCCGACCTTCACAAAAAAAGTTATTCAAGAATATCTCTTTCTCCTATGTGCTTTCATCCCTAACCCTAACCCTAACCCTTCCGAAAGTCGGAAAAGCTCAAGGATGGTACCGATCGATGCGCGCTACCCCATTTAGTGGGGGTAGAGCCTACTTGCAAGTCTCTCCGACCTTCACAAAAAAAGTTATTCAAGAATATCTCCTCAGATTTGGGGGAATTTCGTCGGTCGACCTCTTCCGAAGGTCGTACAAGCTCGGGGATGGTACCAATCGATCCGCAGGACACAAATTAGTCCAGATGCAACCACTTTCCAAGTCTCTCCGACCTTCACAAAAAAAGTTATTCAAGAATATCTCTTTCTCCTATGTGCTTTCATCCCTAACCCTAACCCTAACCCTTCCGAAAGTCGGAGAAGCTCAAGGATGGTACCGATCGATGCGCGCTACCCCATTTAGTGGGGGTAGAGCCTACTTGCAAGTCTCTCCGACCTTCACAAAAAAAGTTATTCAAGAATATCGCTTTCTCCTATGTGCTTTCATCCCTAACCCTAACCCTAACCCTTCCGAAAGTCGGAGAAGCTCAAGGATGGTACCGATCGATGCGCGCAACCCCATTTAGTGGGGGTAGAGCCTACTTGCAAGTCTCTCCGACCTTCACAAAAAAAGTTATTCAAGAATATCTCCTCAGATTTGGGGGAATTTCGTCGGTCGACCTCTTCCGAAGGTCGTACAAGCTCGGGGATGGTACCAATCGATCCGCAGGACACAAATTAGTCCAGATGCAACCACTTTCCAAGTCTCTCCGACCTTCACAAAAAAAGTTATTCAAGAATATCTCTTTCTCCTATGTGCTTTCATCCCTAACCCTAACCCTAACCCTTCCGAAAGTCGGAAAAGCTCAAGGATGGTACCGATCGATGCGCGCTACCCCATTTAGTGGGGGTAGAGCCTACTTGCAAGTCTCTCCGACCTTCACAAAAAAAGTTATTCAAGAATATCTCCTCAGATTTGGGGGAATTTCGTCGGTCGACCTCTTCCGAAGGTCGTACAAGCTCGGGGATGGTACCAATCGATCCGCAGGACACAAATTAGTCCAGATGCAACCACTTTCCAAGTCTCTCCGACCTTCACAAAAAAAGTTATTCAAGAATATCTCTTTCTCCTATGTGCTTTCATCCCTAACCCTAACCCTAACCCTTCCGAAAGTCGGAGAAGCTCAAGGATGGTACCGATCGATGCGCGCTACCCCATTTAGTGGGGGTAGAGCCTACTTGCAAGTCTCTCCGACCTTCACAAAAAAAGTTATTCAAGAATATCTCTTTCTCCTATGTGCTTTCATCCCTAACCCTAACCCTAACCCTTCCGAAAGTCGGAGAAGCTCAAGGATGGTACCGATCGATGCGCGCAACCCCATTTAGTGGGGGTAGAGCCTACTTGCAAGTCTCTCCGACCTTCACAAAAAAAGTTATTCAAGAATATCTCCTCAGATTTGGGGGAATTTCGTCGGTCGACCTCTTCCGAAGGTCGTACAAGCTCGGGGATGGTACCAATCGATCCGCAGGACACAAATTAGTCCAGATGCAACCACTTTCCAAGTCTCTCCGACCTTCACAAAAAAAGTTATTCAAGAATATCTCTTTCTCCTATGTGCTTTCATCCCTAACCCTAACCCTAACCCTTCCGAAAGTCGGAGAAGCTCAAGGATGGTACCGATCGATGCGCGCTACCCCATTTAGTGGGGGTAGAGCCTACTTGCAAGTCTCTCCGACCTTCACAAAAAAAGTTATTCAAGAATATCTCTTTCTCCTATGTGCTTTCATCCCTAACCCTAACCCTAACCCTTCCGAAAGTCGGAGAAGCTCAAGGATGGTACCGATCGATGCGCGCAACCCCATTTAGTGGGGGTAGAGCCTACTTGCAAGTCTCTCCGACCTTCACAAAAAAAGTTATTCAAGAATATCTCCTCAGATTTGGGGGAATTTCGTCGGTCGACCTCTTCCGAAGGTCGTACAAGCTCGGGGATGGTACCAATCGATCCGCAGGACCCAAATTAGTCCAGATGCAACCACTTTCCAAGTCTCTCCGACCTTCACAAAAAAAGTTATTCAAGAATATCTCTTTCTCCTATGTGCTTTCATCCCTAACCCTAACCCTAACCCTTCCGAAAGTCGGAGAAGCTCAAGGATGGTACCGATCGATGCGCGCTACCCCATTTAGTGGGGGTAGAGCCTACTTGCAAGTCTCTCCGACCTTCACAAAAAAAGTTATTCAAGAATATCTCTTTCTCCTATGTGCTTTCATCCCTAACCCTAACCCTTCCGAAAGTCGGAGAAGCTCAAGGATGGTACCGATCGATGCGCGCTACCCCATTTAGTGGGGGTAGAGCCTACTTGCAAGTCTCTCCGACCTTCACAAAAAAAGTTATTCAAGAATATCTCTTTCTCCTATGTGCTTTCATCCCTAACTCTAACCCTAACCCTTCCGAAAGTCGGAGAAGCTCAAGGATGGTACCGATCGATGCGCGCTACCCCATTTAGTGGGGGTAGAGCCTACTTGCAAGTCTCTCCGACCTTCACAAAAAAAGTAATTCAAGAATATCTCCTCAGATTTGGGGGAATTTCGTCGGTCGACCTCTTCCGAAGGTCGTACAAGCTCGGGGATGGTACCAATCGATCTGCAGGACCCAAATTAGTCCAGATGCAACCACTTTCCAAGTCTCTCCGACCTTCACAAAAAAAGTTATTCAAGAATATCTCTTTCTCCTATGTGCTTTCATCCCTAACCCTAACCCTAACCCTTCCGAAAGTCGGAGAAGCTCAAGGATGGTACCGATCGATGCGCGCTACCCCATTTAGTGGGGGTAGAGCCTACTTGCAAGTCTCTCCGACCTTCAAAAAAAAAGTTATTCAAGAATATCTCTTTCTCCTATGTGCTTTCATCCCTAACCCTAACCCTAACCCTTCCGAAAGTCGGAGAAGCTCAAGGATGGTACCGATCGATGCGCGCAACCCCATTTAGTGGGGGTAGAGCCTACTTGCAAGTCTCTCCGACCTTCACAAAAAAAGTTATTCAAGAATATCTCCTCAGATTTGGGGGAATTTCGTCGGTCGACCTCTTTCGAAGGTCGTACAAGCTCGGGGATGGTACCAATCGATCCGCAGGACCCAAATTAGTCCAGATGCAACCACTTTCCAAGTCTCTCCGACCTTCACAAAAAAAGTTATTCAAGAATATCTCTTTCTCCTATGTGCTTTCATCCCTAACCCTAACCCTTCCGAAAGTCGGAGAAGCTCAAGGATGGTACCGATCGATGCGCGCTACCCCATTTAGTGGGGGTAGAGCCTACTTGCAAGTCTCTCCGACCTTCACAAAAAAAGTTATTCAAGAATATCTCTTTCTCCTATGTGCTTTCATCCCTAACCCTAACCCTAACCCTTCCGAAAGTCGGAGAAGCTCAAGGATGGTACCGATCGATGCGCGCTACCCCATTTAGTGGGGGTAGAGCCTACTTGCAAGTCTCTCCGACCTTCACAAAAAAAGTTATTCAAGAATATCTCTTTCTCCTATGTGCTTTCATCCCTAACCCTAACCCTAACCCTTCCGAAAGTCGGAGAAGCTCAAGGATGGTACCGATCGATGCGCGCTACCCCATTTAGTGGGGGTAGAGCCTACTTGCAAGTCTCTCCGACCTTCACAAAAAAAGTTATTCAAGAATATCTCTTTCTCCTATGTGCTTTCATCCCTAACCCTAACCCTAACCCTTCCGAAAGTCGGAGAAGCTCAAGGATGGTACCGATCGATGCGCGCAACCCCATTTAGTGGGAGTAGAGCCTACTTGCAAGTCTCTCCGACCTTCACAAAAAAAGTTATTCAAGAATATCTCCTCAGATTTGGGGGAATTTCGTCGGTCGACCTCTTCCGAAGGTCGTACAAGCTCGGGGATGGTACCAATCGATCCGCAGGACCCAAATTAGTCCAGATGCAACCACTTTCCAAGTCTCTCCGACCTTCACAAAAAAAGTTATTCAAGAATATCTCTTTCTCCTATGTGCTTTCATCCCTAACCCTAACCCTAACCCTTCCGAAAGTCGGAGAAGCTCAAGGATGGTACCGATCGATGCGCGCTACCCCATTTAGTGGGAGTAGAGCCTACTTGCAAGTCTCTCCGACCTTCACAAAAAAAGTTATTCAAGAATATCTCTTTCTCCTATGTGCTTTCATCCCTAACCCTAACCCTTCCGAAAGTCGGAGAAGCTCAAGGATGGTACCGATCGATGCGCGCAACCCCATTTAGTGGGGGTAGAGCCTACTTGCAAGTCTCTCCGACCTTCACAAAAAAAGTTATTCAAGAATATCTCCTCAGATTTGGGGGAATTTCGTCGGTCGACCTCTTCCGAAGGTCGTACAAGCTCGCGGATGGTACCAATCGATCCGCAGGACCCAAATTAGTCCAGATGCAACCACTTTCCAAGTCTCTCCGACCTTCACAAAAAAAGTTATTCAAGAATATCTCTTTCTCCTATGTGCTTTCATCCCTAACCCTAACCCTAACCCTTCCGAAAGTCGGAGAAGCTCAAGGATGGTACCGATCGATGCGCGCAACCCCATTTAGTGGGGGTAGAGCCTACTTGCAAGTCTCTCCGACCTTCACAAAAAAAGTTATTCAAGAATATCTCCTCAGATTTGGGGGAATTTTTTCGGTCGACCTCTTTCGAAGGTCGTACAAGCTCGGGGATGGTACCAATCGATCCGCAGGACCCAAATTAGTCCAGATGCAACCACTTTCCAAGTCTCTCCGACCTTCACAAAAAAAGTTATTCAAGAATATCTCTTTCTCCTATGTGCTTTCATCCCTAACCCTAACCCTTCCGAAAGTCGGAGAAGCTCAAGGATGGTACCGATCGATGCGCGCTACCCCATTTAGTGGGGGTAGAGCCTACTTGCAAGTCTCTCAGACCTTCACAAAAAAAGTTATTCAAGAATATCTCCTCAGATTTGGGGGAATTTCGTCGGTCGACCTCTTCCGAAGGTCGTACAAGCTCGGGGATGGTACCAATCGATCTGCAGGACCCAAATTAGTCCAGATGCAACCACTTTCCAAGTCTCTCCGACCTTCACAAAAAAAGTTATTCAAGAATATCTCTTTCTCCTATGTGCTTTCATCCCTAACCCTAACCCTAACCCTTCCGAAAGTCGGAGAAGCTCAAGGTTGGTACCGATCGATGCGCGCTACCCCATTTAGTGGGGGCAGAGCTTACTTGCAAGTCTCTCCGACCTTCACAAAAAAAGTTATTCAAGAATATCTCTTTCTCCTATGTGCTTTCATCCCTAACCCTAACCCTAACCCTTCCGAAAGTCGGAGAAGCTCAAGGATGGTACCGATCGATGCGCGCTACCCCATTTAGTGGGGGTAGAGCCTACTTGCAAGTCTCTCCGACCTTCACAAAAAAAGTTATTCAAGAATATCTCTTTCTCCTATGTGCTTTCATCCCTAACCCTAACCCTAACCCTTCCGAAAGTCGGAGAAGCTCAAGGATGGTACCGATCGATGCGCGCTACCCCATTTAGTGGGGGTAGAGCCTACTTGCAAGTCTCTCCGACCTTCACAAAAAAAGTTATTCAAGAATATCTCTTTCTCCTATGTGCTTTCATCCCTAACCCTAACCCTAACCCTTCCGAAAGTCGGAGAAGCTCAAGGATGGTACCGATCGATGCGCGCTACCCCATTTAGTGGGGGTAGAGCCTACTTGCAAGTCTCTCCGACCTTCACAAAAAAAGTTATTCAAGAATATCTCTTTCTCCTATGTGCTTTCATCCCTAACCCTAACCCTAACCCTTCCGAAAGTCGGAGAAGCTCAAGGATGGTACCGATCGATGCGCGCAACCCCATTTAGTGGGGGTAGAGCCTACTTGCAAGTCTCTCCGACCTTCACAAAAAAAGTTATTCAAGAATATCTCCTCAGATTTGGGGGAATTTCGTCGGTCGACCTCTTCCGAAGGTCGTACAAGCTCGGGGATGGTACCAATCGATCCGCAGGACCCAAATTAGTCCAGATGCAACCACTTTCCAAGTCTCTCCGACCTTCACAAAAAAAGTTATTCAAGAATATCTCTTTCTCCTATGTGCTTTCATCCCTAACCCTAACCCTAACCCTTCCGAAAGTCGGAGAAGCTCAAGGATGGTACCGATCGATGCGCGCTACCCCATTTAGTGGGAGTAGAGCCTACTTGCAAGTCTCTCCGACCTTCACAAAAAAAGTTATTCAAGAATATCTCTTTCTCCTATGTGCTTTCATCCCTAACCCTAACCCTAACCCTTCCGAAAGTCGGAGAAGCTCAAGGATGGTACCGATCGATGCGCGCAACCCCATTTAGTGGGAGTAGAGCCTACTTGCAAGTCTCTCCGACCTTCACAAAAAAAGTTATTCAAGAATATCTCCTCAGATTTGGGGGAATTTCGTCGGTCGACCTCTTCCGAAGGTCGTACAAGCTCGCGGATGGTACCAATCGATCCGCAGGACCCAAATTAGTCCAGATGCAACCACTTTCCAAGTCTCTCCGACCTTCACAAAAAAAGTTATTCAAGAATATCTCTTTCTCCTATGTGCTTTCATCCCTAACCCTAACCCTAACCCTTCCGAAAGTCGGAGAAGCTCAAGGATGGTACCGATCGATGCGCGCTACCCCATTTAGTGGGGGTAGAGCCTACTTGCAAGTCTCTCCGACCTTCACAAAAAAAGTTATTCAAGAATATCTCTTTCTCCTATGTGCTTTCATCCCTAACCCTAACCCTAACCCTTCCGAAAGTCGGAAAAGCTCAAGGATGGTACCGATCGATGCGCGCTACCCCATTTAGTGGGGGTAGAGCCTACTTGCAAGTCTCTCCGACCTTCACAAAAAAAGTTATTCAAGAATATCTCCTCAGATTTGGGGGAATTTCGTCGGTCGACCTCTTCCGAAGGTCGTACAAGCTCGGGGATGGTACCAATCGATCTGCAGGACACAAATTAGTCCAGATGCAACCACTTTCCAAGTCTCTCCGACCTTCACAAAAAAAGTTATTCAAGAATATCTCTTTCTCCTATGTGCTTTCATCCCTAACCCTAACCCTTCCGAAAGTCGGAGAAGCTCAAGGATGGTACCGATCGATGCGCGCTACCCCATTTAGTGGGGGTAGAGCCTACTTGCAAGTCTCTCAGACCTTCACAAAAAAAGTTATTCAAGAATATCTCCTCAGATTTGGGGGAATTTCGTCGGTCGACCTCTTCCGAAGGTCGTACAAGCTCGGGGATGGTACCAATCGATCTGCAGGACCCAAATTAGTCCAGATGCAACCACTTTCCAAGTCTCTCCGACCTTCACAAAAAAAGTTATTCAAGAATATCTCTTTCTCCTATGTGCTTTCATCCCTAACCCTAACCCTAACCCTTCCGAAAGTCGGAGAAGCTCAAGGTTGGTACCGATCGATGCGCGCTACCCCATTTAGTGGGGGCAGAGCCTACTTGCAAGTCTCTCCGACCTTCACAAAAAAAGTTATTCAAGAATATCTCTTTCTCCTATGTGCTTTCATCCCTAACCCTAACCCTAACCCTTCCGAAAGTCGGAGAAGCTCAAGGATGGTACCGATCGATGCGCGCTACCCCATTTAGTGGGGGTAGAGCCTACTTGCAAGTCTCTCCGACCTTCACAAAAAAAGTTATTCAAGAATATCTCTTTCTCCTATGTGCTTTCATCCCTAACCCTAACCCTAACCCTTCCGAAAGTCGGAGAAGCTCAAGGATGGTACCGATCGATGCGCGCTACCCCATTTAGTGGGGGTAGAGCCTACTTGCAAGTCTCTCCGACCTTCACAAAAAAAGTTATTCAAGAATATCTCTTTCTCCTATGTGCTTTCATCCCTAACCCTAACCCTAACCCTTCCGAAAGTCGGAGAAGCTCAAGGATGGTACCGATCGATGCGCGCTACCCCATTTAGTGGGGGTAGAGCCTACTTGCAAGTCTCTCCGACCTTCACAAAAAAAGTTATTCAAGAATATCTCTTTCTCCTATGTGCTTTCATCCCTAACCCTAACCCTAACCCTTCCGAAAGTCGGAGAAGCTCAAGGATGGTACCGATCGATGCGCGCAACCCCATTTAGTGGGGGTAGAGCCTACTTGCAAGTCTCTCCGACCTTCACAAAAAAAGTTATTCAAGAATATCTCCTCAGATTTGGGGGAATTTCGTCGGTCGACCTCTTCCGAAGGTCGTACAAGCTCGGGGATGGTACCAATCGATCCGCAGGACCCAAATTAGTCCAGATGCAACCACTTTCCAAGTCTCTCCGACCTTCACAAAAAAAGTTATTCAAGAATATCTCTTTCTCCTATGTGCTTTCATCCCTAACCCTAACCCTAACCCTTCCGAAAGTCGGAGAAGCTCAAGGATGGTACCGATCGATGCGCGCTACCCCATTTAGTGGGAGTAGAGCCTACTTGCAAGTCTCTCCGACCTTCACAAAAAAAGTTATTCAAGAATATCTCTTTCTCCTATGTGCTTTCATCCCTAACCCTAACCCTAACCCTTCCGAAAGTCGGAGAAGCTCAAGGATGGTACCGATCGATGCGCGCAACCCCATTTAGTGGGAGTAGAGCCTACTTGCAAGTCTCTCCGACCTTCACAAAAAAAGTTATTCAAGAATATCTCCTCAGATTTGGGGGAATTTCGTCGGTCGACCTCTTCCGAAGGTCGTACAAGCTCGCGGATGGTACCAATCGATCCGCAGGACCCAAATTAGTCCAGATGCAACCACTTTCCAAGTCTCTCCGACCTTCACAAAAAAAGTTATTCAAGAATATCTCTTTCTCCTATGTGCTTTCATCCCTAACCCTAACCCTAACCCTTCCGAAAGTCGGAGAAGCTCAAGGATGGTACCGATCGATGCGCGCTACCCCATTTAGTGGGGGTAGAGCCTACTTGCAAGTCTCTCCGACCTTCACAAAAAAAGTTATTCAAGAATATCTCTTTCTCCTATGTGCTTTCATCCCTAACCCTAACCCTAACCCTTCCGAAAGTCGGAAAAGCTCAAGGATGGTACCGATCGATGCGCGCTACCCCATTTAGTGGGGGTAGAGCCTACTTGCAAGTCTCTCCGACCTTCACAAAAAAAGTTATTCAAGAATATCTCCTCAGATTTGGGGGAATTTCGTCGGTCGACCTCTTCCGAAGGTCGTACAAGCTCGGGGATGGTACCAATCGATCTGCAGGACACAAATTAGTCCAGATGCAACCACTTTCCAAGTCTCTCCGACCTTCACAAAAAAAGTTATTCAAGAATATCTCTTTCTCCTATGTGCTTTCATCCCTAACCCTAACCCTAACCCTTCCGAAAGTCGGAGAAGCTCAAGGATGGTACCGATCGATGCGCGCTACCCCATTTAGTGGGGGTAGAGCCTACTTGCAAGTCTCTCCGACCTTCACAAAAAAAGTTATTCAAGAATATCTCTTTCTCCTATGTGCTTTCATCCCTAACCCTAACCCTAACCCTTCCGAAAGTCGGAGAAGCTCAAGGATGGTACCGATCGATGCGCGCAACCCCATTTAGTGGGGGTAGAGCCTACTTGCAAGTCTCTCCGACCTTCACAAAAAAAGTTATTCAAGAATATCTCCTCAGATTTGGGGGAATTTCGTCGGTCGACCTCTTCCGAAGGTCGTACAAGCTCGGGGATGGTACCAATCGATCCGCAGGACCCAAATTAATCCAGATGCAACCACTTTCCAAGTCTCTCCGACCTTCACAAAAAAAGTTATTCAAGAATATCTCTTTCTCCTATGTGCTTTCATCCCTAACCCTAACCCTAACCCTTCCGAAAGTCGGAGAAGCTCAAGGATGGTACCGATCGATGCGCGCTACCCCATTTAGTGGGGGTAGAGCCTACTTGCAAGTCTCTCCGACCTTCACAAAAAAAGTTATTCAAGAATATCTCTTTCTCCTATGTGCTTTCATCCCTAACCCTAACCCTTCCGAAAGTCGGAGAAGCTCAAGGATGGTACCGATCGATGCGCGCTACCCCATTTAGTGGGGGTAGAGCCTACTTGCAAGTCTCTCCGACCTTCACAAAAAACGTTATTCAAGAATATCTCTTTCTCCTATGTGCTTTCATCCCTAACCCTAACCCTAACCCTTCCGAAAGTCGGAGAAGCTCAAGGATGGTACCGATCGATGCGCGCTACCACATTTAGTGGGGGTAGAGCCTACTTGCAAGTCTCTCCGACCTTCACAAAAAAAGTTATTCAAGAATATCTCTTTCTCCTATGTGCTTTCATCCCTAACCCTAACCCTAACCCTTCCGAAAGTCGGAGAAGCTCAAGGATGGTACCGATCGATGCGCGCAACCCCATTTAGTGGGGGTAGAGCCTACTTGCAAGTCTCTCCGACCTTCACAAAAAAAGTAATTCAAGAATATCTCCTCAGATTTGGGGGAATTTCGTCGGTCGACCTCTTCCGAAGGTCGTACAAGCTCGGGGATGGTACCAATCGATCCGCAGGACCCAAATTAGTCCAGATGCAACCACTTTCCAAGTCTCTCCGACCTTCACAAAAAAAGTTATTCAAGAATATCTCTTTCTCCTATGTGCTTTCATCCCTAACCCTAACCCTAACCCTTCCGAAAGTCGGAGAAGCTCAAGGATGGTACCGATCGATGCGCGCTACCCCATTTAGTGGGAGTAGAGCCTACTTGCAAGTCTCTCCGACCTTCACAAAAAAAGTTATTCAAGAATATCTCTTTCTCCTATGTGCTTTCATCCCTAACCCTAACCCTAACCCTTCCGAAAGTCGGAGAAGCTCAAGGATGGTACCGATCGATGCGCGCAACCCCATTTAGTGGGGGTAGAGCCTACTTGCAAGTCTCTCCGACCTTCACAAAAAAAGTTATTCAAGAATATCTCCTCAGATTTGGGGGAATTTCGTCGGTCGACCTCTTCCGAAGGTCGTACAAGCTCGGGGATGGTACCAATCGATCCGCAGGACCCAAATTAGTCCAGATGCAACCACTTTCCAAGTCTCTCCGACCTTCACAAAAAAAGTTATTCAAGAATATCTCTTTCTCCTATGTGCTTTCATCCCTAACCCTAACCCTAACCCTTCCGAAAGTCGGAGAAGCTCAAGGATGGTACCGATCGATGCGCGCTACCCCATTTAGTGGGGGTAGAGCCTACTTGCAAGTCTCTCCGACCTTCACAAAAAAAGTTATTCAAGAATATCTCTTTCTCCTATGTGCTTTCATCCCTAACCCTAACCCTAACCCTTCCGAAAGTCGGAGAAGCTCAAGGATGGTACCGATCGATGCGCGCTACCCCATTTAGTGGGGGTAGAGCCTACTTGCAAGTCTCTCCGACCTTCACAAAAAAAGTTATTCAAGAATATCTCTTTCTCCTATGTGCTTTCATCCCTAACCCTAACCCTAACCCTTCCGAAAGTCGGAAAAGCTCAAGGATGGTACCGATCGATGCGCGCTACCCCATTTAGTGGGGGTAGAGCCTACTTGCAAGTCTCTCCGACCTTCACAAAAAAAGTTATTCAAGAATATCTCCTCAGATTTGGGGGAATTTCGTCGGTCGACCTCTTCCGAAGGTCGTACAAGCTCGGGGATGGTACCAATCGATCCGCAGGACCCAAATTAGTCCAGATGCAACCACTTTCCAAGTCTCTCCGACCTTCACAAAAAAAGTTATTCAAGAATATCTCTTTCTCCTATGTGCTTTCATCCCTAACCCTAACCCTAACCCTTCCGAAAGTCGGAGAAGCTCAAGGATGGTACCGATCGATGCGCGCTACCCCATTTAGTGGGGGTAGAGCCTACTTGCAAGTCTCTCCGACCTTCACAAAAAAAGTTATTCAAGAATATCTCTTTCTCCTATGTGCTTTCATCCCTAACCCTAACCCTAACCCTTCCGAAAGTCGGAGAAGCTCAAGGATGGTACCGATCGATGCGCGCTACCCCATTTAGTGGGGGTAGAGCCTACTTGCAAGTCTCTCCGACCTTCACAAAAAAAGTTATTCAAGAATATCTCTTTCTCCTATGTGCTTTCATCCCTAACCCTAACCCTAACCCTTCCGAAAGTCGGAAAAGCTCAAGGATGGTACCGATCGATGCGCGCTACCCCATTTAGTGGGGGTAGAGCCTACTTGCAAGTCTCTCCGACCTTCACAAAAAAAGTTATTCAAGAATATCTCCTCAGATTTGGGGGAATTTCGTCGGTCGACCTCTTCCGAAGGTCGTACAAGCTCGGGGATGGTACCAATCGATCCGCAGGACACAAATTAGTCCAGATGCAACCACTTTCCAAGTCTCTCCGACCTTCACAAAAAAAGTTATTCAAGAATATCTCTTTCTCCTATGTGCTTTCATCCCTAACCCTAACCCTAACCCTTCCGAAAGTCGGAGAAGCTCAAGGATGGTACCGATCGATGCGCGCTACCCCATTTAGTGGGGGTATAGCCTACTTGCAAGTCTCTCCAACCTTCACAAAAAAAGTTATTCAAGAATATCTCCTCAGATTTGGGGGAATTTCGTCGGTCGACCTCTTCCGAAGGTCGTACAAGCTCGGGGATGGTACCAATCGATCCGCAGGACCCAAATTAGTCCAGATGCAACCACTTTCCAAGTCTCTCCGACCTTCACAAAAAAAGTTATTCAAGAATATCTCTTTCTCCTATGTGCTTTCATCCCTAACCCTAACCCTAACCCTTCCGAAAGTCGGAGAAGCTCAAGGATGGTACCGATCGATGCGCGCTACCCCATTTAGTGGGGGTAGAGCCTACTTGCAAGTCTCTCCGACCTTCACAAAAAAAGTTATTCAAGAATATCTCTTTCTCCTATGTGCTTTCATCCCTAACCCTAACCCTAACCCTTCCGAAAGTCGGAGAAGCTCAAGGATGGTACCGATCGATGCGCGCTACCCCATTTAGTGGGGGTAGAGCCTACTTGCAAGTCTCTCCGACCTTCACAAAAAAAGTTATTCAAGAATATCTCTTTCTCCTATGTGCTTTCATCCCTAACCCTAACCCTAACCCTTCCGAAAGTCGGAAAAGCTCAAGGATGGTACCGATCGATGCGCGCTACCCCATTTAGTGGGGGTAGAGCCTACTTGCAAGTCTCTCCGACCTTCACAAAAAAAGTTATTCAAGAATATCTCCTCAGATTTGGGGGAATTTCGTCGGTCGACCTCTTCCGAAGGTCGTACAAGCTCGGGGATGGTACCAATCGATCCGCAGGACACAAATTAGTCCAGATGCAACCACTTTCCAAGTCTCTCCGACCTTCACAAAAAAAGTTATTCAAGAATATCTCTTTCTCCTATGTGCTTTCATCCCTAACCCTAACCCTAACCCTTCCGAAAGTCGGAGAAGCTCAAGGATGGTACCGATCGATGCGCGCTACCCCATTTAGTGGGGGTAGAGCCTACTTGCAAGTCTCTCCGACCTTCACAAAAAAAGTTATTCAAGAATATCTCTTTCTCCTATGTGCTTTCATCCCTAACCCTAACCCTAACCCTTCCGAAAGTCGGAGAAGCTCAAGGATGGTACCGATCGATGCGCGCAACCCCATTTAGTGGGGGTAGAGCCTACTTGCAAGTCTCTCCGACCTTCACAAAAAAAGTTATTCAAGAATATCTCCTCAGATTTGGGGGAATTTCGTCGGTCGACCTCTTCCGAAGGTCGTACAAGCTCGGGGATGGTACCAATCGATCCGCAGGACACAAATTAGTCCAGATGCAACCACTTTCCAAGTCTCTCCGACCTTCACAAAAAAAGTTATTCAAGAATATCTCTTTCTCCTATGTGCTTTCATCCCTAACCCTAACCCTAACCCTTCCGAAAGTCGGAAAAGCTCAAGGATGGTACCGATCGATGCGCGCTACCCCATTTAGTGGGGGTAGAGCCTACTTGCAAGTCTCTCCGACCTTCACAAAAAAAGTTATTCAAGAATATCTCCTCAGATTTGGGGGAATTTCGTCGGTCGACCTCTTCCGAAGGTCGTACAAGCTCGGGGATGGTACCAATCGATCCGCAGGACACAAATTAGTCCAGATGCAACCACTTTCCAAGTCTCTCCGACCTTCACAAAAAAAGTTATTCAAGAATATCTCTTTCTCCTATGTGCTTTCATCCCTAACCCTAACCCTAACCCTTCCGAAAGTCGGAGAAGCTCAAGGATGGTACCGATCGATGCGCGCTACCCCATTTAGTGGGGGTAGAGCCTACTTGCAAGTCTCTCCGACCTTCACAAAAAAAGTTATTCAAGAATATCTCTTTCTCCTATGTGCTTTCATCCCTAACCCTAACCCTAACCCTTCCGAAAGTCGGAGAAGCTCAAGGATGGTACCGATCGATGCGCGCAACCCCATTTAGTGGGGGTAGAGCCTACTTGCAAGTCTCTCCGACCTTCACAAAAAAAGTTATTCAAGAATATCTCCTCAGATTTGGGGGAATTTCGTCGGTCGACCTCTTCCGAAGGTCGTACAAGCTCGGGGATGGTACCAATCGATCCGCAGGACACAAATTAGTCCAGATGCAACCACTTTCCAAGTCTCTCCGACCTTCACAAAAAAAGTTATTCAAGAATATCTCTTTCTCCTATGTGCTTTCATCCCTAACCCTAACCCTAACCCTTCCGAAAGTCGGAGAAGCTCAAGGATGGTACCGATCGATGCGCGCTACCCCATTTAGTGGGGGTAGAGCCTACTTGCAAGTCTCTCCGACCTTCACAAAAAAAGTTATTCAAGAATATCTCTTTCTCCTATGTGCTTTCATCCCTAACCCTAACCCTTCCGAAAGTCGGAGAAGCTCAAGGATGGTACCGATCGATGCGCGCTACCCCATTTAGTGGGGGTAGAGCCTACTTGCAAGTCTCTCCGACCTTCACAAAAAAAGTTATTCAAGAATATCTCTTTCTCCTATGTGCTTTCATCCCTAACTCTAACCCTAACCCTTCCGAAAGTCGGAGAAGCTCAAGGATGGTACCGATCGATCCGCAGGACCCAAATTAGTCCAGATGCAACCACTTTCCAAGTCTCTCCGACCTTCACAAAAAAAGTTATTCAAGAATATCTCTTTCTCCTATGTGCTTTCATCCCTAACCCTAACCCTAACCCTTCCGAAAGTCGGAGAAGCTCAAGGATGGTACCGATCGATGCGCGCTACCCCATTTAGTGGGAGTAGAGCCTACTTGCAAGTCTCTCCGACCTTCACAAAAAAAGTTATTCAAGAATATCTCTTTCTCCTATGTGCTTTCATCCCTAACCCTAACCCTAACCCTTCCGAAAGTCGGAGAAGCTCAAGGATGGTACCGATCGATGCGCGCAACCCCATTTAGTGGGGGTAGAGCCTACTTGCAAGTCTCTCCGACCTTCACAAAAAAAGTTATTCAAGAATATCTCCTCAGATTTGGGGGAATTTCGTCGGTCGACCTCTTCCGAAGGTCGTACAAGCTCGGGGATGGTACCAATCGATCCGCAGGACCCAAATTAGTCCAGATGCAACCACTTTCCAAGTCTCTCCGACCTTCACAAAAAAAGTTATTCAAGAATATCTCTTTCTCCTATGTGCTTTCATCCCTAACCCTAACCCTAACCCTTCCGAAAGTCGGAGAAGCTCAAGGATGGTACCGATCGATGCGCGCTACCCCATTTAGTGGGGGTAGAGCCTACTTGCAAGTCTCTCCGACCTTCACAAAAAAAGTTATTCAAGAATATCTCTTTCTCCTATGTGCTTTCATCCCTAACCCTAACCCTAACCCTTCCGAAAGTCGGATAAGCTCAAGGATGGTACCGATCGATGCGCGCTACCCCATTTAGTGGGGGTAGAGCCTACTTGCAAGTCTCTCCGACCTTCACAAAAAAAGTTATTCAAGAATATCTCCTCAGATTTGGGGGAATTTCGTCGGTCGACCTCTTCCGAAGGTCGTACAAGCTCGGGGATGGTACCAATCGATCCGCAGGACACAAATTAGTCCAGATGCAACCACTTTCCAAGTCTCTCCGACCTTCACAAAAAAAGTTATTCAAGAATATCTCTTTCTCCTATGTGCTTTCATCCCTAACCCTAACTCTAACCCTTCCGAAAGTCGGAGAAGCTCAAGGATGGTACCGATCGATGCGCGCTACCCCATTTAGTGGGGGTAGAGCCTACTTGCAAGTCTCTCCGACCTTCACAAAAAAAGTTATTCAAGAATATCTCTTTCTCCTATGTGCTTTCATCCCTAACCCTAACCCTAACCCTTCCGAAAGTCGGAGAAGCTCAAGGATGGTACCGATCAATGCGCGCTACCCCATTTAGTGGGGGTAGAGCCTACTTGCAAGTCTCTCCGACCTTCACAAAAAAAGTTATTCAAGAATATCTCTTTCTCCTATGTGCTTTCATCCCTAACCCTAACCCTAACCCTTCCGAAAGTCGGAGAAGCTCAAGGATGGTACCGATCGATGCGCGCTACCCCATTTAGTGGGGGTAGAGCCTACTTGCAAGTCTCTCCGACCTTCACAAAAAAAGTTATTCAAGAATATCTCTTTCTCCTATGTGCTTTCATCCCTAACCCTAACCCTAACCCTTCCGAAAGTCGGAGAAGCTCAAGGATGGTACCGATCGATGCGCGCAACCCCATTTAGTGGGGGTAGAGCCTACTTGCAAGTCTCTCCGACCTTCACAAAAAAAGTTATTCAAGAATATCTCCTCAGATTTGGGGGAATTTCGTCGGTCGACCTCTTCCGAAGGTCGTACAAGCTCGGGGATGGTACCAATCGATCCGCAGGACACAAATTAGTCCAGATGCAACCACTTTCCAAGTCTCTCCGACCTTCACAAAAAAAGTTATTCAAGAATATCTCTTTCTCCTATGTGCTTTCATCCCTAACCCTAACCCTAACCCTTCCGAAAGTCGGAAAAGCTCAAGGATGGTACCGATCGATGCGCGCTACCCCATTTAGTGGGGGTAGAGCCTACTTGCAAGTCTCTCCGACCTTCACAAAAAAAGTTATTCAAGAATATCTCCTCAGATTTGGGGGAATTTCGTCGGTCGACCTCTTCCGAAGGTCGTACAAGCTCGGGGATGGTACCAATCGATCCGCAGGACACAAATTAGTCCAGATGCAACCACTTTCCAAGTCTCTCCGACCTTCACAAAAAAAGTTATTCAAGAATATCTCTTTCTCCTATGTGCTTTCATCCCTAACCCTAACCCTAACCCTTCCGAAAGTCGGAGAAGCTCAAGGATGGTACCGATCGATGCGCGCTACCCCATTTAGTGGGGGTAGAGCCTACTTGCAAGTCTCTCCGACCTTCACAAAAAAAGTTATTCAAGAATATCTCTTTCTCCTATGTGCTTTCATCCCTAACCCTAACCCTAACCCTTCCGAAAGTCGGAGAAGCTCAAGGATGGTACCGATCGATGCGCGCAACCCCATTTAGTGGGGGTAGAGCCTACTTGCAAGTCTCTCCGACCTTCACAAAAAAAGTTATTCAAGAATATCTCCTCAGATTTGGGGGAATTTCGTCGGTCGACCTCTTCCGAAGGTCGTACAAGCTCGGGGATGGTACCAATCGATCCGCAGGACACAAATTAGTCCAGATGCAACCACTTTCCAAGTCTCTCCGACCTTCACAAAAAAAGTTATTCAAGAATATCTCTTTCTCCTATGTGCTTTCATCCCTAACCCTAACCCTAACCCTTCCGAAAGTCGGAGAAGCTCAAGGATGGTACCGATCGATGCGCGCTACCCCATTTAGTGGGGGTAGAGCCTACTTGCAAGTCTCTCCGACCTTCACAAAAAAAGTTATTCAAGAATATCTCTTTCTCCTATGTGCTTTCATCCCTAACCCTAACCCTAACCCTTCCGAAAGTCGGAGAAGCTCAAGGATGGTACCGATCGATGCGCGCAACCCCATTTAGTGGGGGTAGAGCCTACTTGCAAGTCTCTCCGACCTTCACAAAAAAAGTTATTCAAGAATATCTCCTCAGATTTGGGGGAATTTCGTCGGTCGACCTCTTCCGAAGGTCGTACAAGCTCGGGGATGGTACCAATCGATCCGCAGGACCCAAATTAGTCCAGATGCAACCACTTTCCAAGTCTCTCCGACCTTCACAAAAAAAGTTATTCAAGAATATCTCTTTCTCCTATGTGCTTTCATCCCTAACCCTAACCCTAACCCTTCCGAAAGTCGGAGAAGCTCAAGGATGGTACCGATCGATGCGCGCTACCCCATTTAGTGGGGGTAGAGCCTACTTGCAAGTCTCTCCGACCTTCACAAAAAAAGTTATTCAAGAATATCTCTTTCTCCTATGTGCTTTCATCCCTAACCCTAACCCTTCCGAAAGTCGGAGAAGCTCAAGGATGGTACCGATCGATGCGCGCTACCCCATTTAGTGGGGGTAGAGCCTACTTGCAAGTCTCTCCGACCTTCACAAAAAAAGTTATTCAAGAATATCTCTTTCTCCTATGTGCTTTCATCCCTAACTCTAACCCTAACCCTTCCGAAAGTCGGAGAAGCTCAAGGATGGTACCGATCGATCCGCAGGACCCAAATTAGTCCAGATGCAACCACTTTCCAAGTCTCTCCGACCTTCACAAAAAAAGTTATTCAAGAATATCTCTTTCTCCTATGTGCTTTCATCCCTAACCCTAACCCTAACCCTTCCGAAAGTCGGAGAAGCTCAAGGATGGTACCGATCGATGCGCGCTACCCCATTTAGTGGGAGTAGAGCCTACTTGCAAGTCTCTCCGACCTTCACAAAAAAAGTTATTCAAGAATATCTCTTTCTCCTATGTGCTTTCATCCCTAACCCTAACCCTAACCCTTCCGAAAGTCGGAGAAGCTCAAGGATGGTACCGATCGATGCGCGCAACCCCATTTAGTGGGGGTAGAGCCTACTTGCAAGTCTCTCCGACCTTCACAAAAAAAGTTATTCAAGAATATCTCCTCAGATTTGGGGGAATTTCGTCGGTCGACCTCTTCCGAAGGTCGTACAAGCTCGGGGATGGTACCAATCGATCCGCAGGACCCAAATTAGTCCAGATGCAACCACTTTCCAAGTCTCTCCGACCTTCACAAAAAAAGTTATTCAAGAATATCTCTTTCTCCTATGTGCTTTCATCCCTAACCCTAACCCTAACCCTTCCGAAAGTCGGAGAAGCTCAAGGATGGTACCGATCGATGCGCGCTACCCCATTTAGTGGGGGTAGAGCCTACTTGCAAGTCTCTCCGACCTTCACAAAAAAAGTTATTCAAGAATATCTCTTTCTCCTATGTGCTTTCATCCCTAACCCTAACCCTAACCCTTCCGAAAGTCGGATAAGCTCAAGGATGGTACCGATCGATGCGCGCTACCCCATTTAGTGGGGGTAGAGCCTACTTGCAAGTCTCTCCGACCTTCACAAAAAAAGTTATTCAAGAATATCTCCTCAGATTTGGGGGAATTTCGTCGGTCGACCTCTTCCGAAGGTCGTACAAGCTCGGGGATGGTACCAATCGATCCGCAGGACACAAATTAGTCCAGATGCAACCACTTTCCAAGTCTCTCCGACCTTCACAAAAAAAGTTATTCAAGAATATCTCTTTCTCCTATGTGCTTTCATCCCTAACCCTAACTCTAACCCTTCCGAAAGTCGGAGAAGCTCAAGGATGGTACCGATCGATGCGCGCTACCCCATTTAGTGGGGGTAGAGCCTACTTGCAAGTCTCTCCGACCTTCACAAAAAAAGTTATTCAAGAATATCTCTTTCTCCTATGTGCTTTCATCCCTAACCCTAACCCTAACCCTTCCGAAAGTCGGAGAAGCTCAAGGATGGTACCGATCAATGCGCGCTACCCCATTTAGTGGGGGTAGAGCCTACTTGCAAGTCTCTCCGACCTTCACAAAAAAAGTTATTCAAGAATATTTCTTTCTCCTATGTGCTTTCATCCCTAACCCTAACCCTAACCCTTCCGAAAGTCGGAGAAGCTCAAAGATGGTACCGATCGATGCGCGCTACCCCATTTAGTGGGGGTAGAGCCTACTTGCAAGTCTCTCCGACCTTCACAAAAAAAGTTATTCAAGAATATCTCTTTCTCCTATGTGCTTTCATCCCTAACCCTAACCCTAACCCTTCCGAAAGTCGGAGAAGCTCAAGGATGGTACCGATCGATGCGCGCAACCCCATTTAGTGGGGGTAGAGCCTACTTGCAAGTCTCTCAGACCTTCACAAAAAAAGTTATTCAAGAATATCTCCTCAGATTTGGGGGAATTTCGTCGGTCGACCTCTTCCGAAGGTCGTACAAGCTCGGGGATGGTACCAATCGATCCGCAGGACCCAAATTAGTCCAGATGCAACCACTTTCCAAGTCTCTCCGACCTTCACAAAAAAAGTTATTCAAGAATATCTCTTTCTCCTATGTGCTTTCATCCCTAACCCTAACCCTAACCCTTCCGAAAGTCGGAGAAGCTCAAGGATGGTACCGATCGATGCGCGCTACCCCATTTAGTGGGGGTAGAGCCTACTTGCAAGTCTCTCCGACCTTCACAAAAAAAGTTATTCAAGAATATCTCTTTCTCCTATGTGCTTTCATTCCTAACCCTAACCCTAACCCTTCCGAAAGTCGGAGAAGCTCAAGGATGGTACCGATCGATGCGCGCAACCCCATTTAGTGGGGGTAGAGCCTACTTGCAAGTCTCTCCGACCTTCACAAAAAAAGTTATTCAAGAATATCTCCTCAGATTTGGGGGAATTTCGTCGGTCGACCTCTTCCGAAGGTCGTACAAGCTCGGGGATGGTACCAATCGATCCGCAGGACCCAAATTAGTCCAGATGCAACCACTTTCCAAGTCTCTCCGACCTTCACAAAAAAAGTTATTCAAGAATATCTCTTTCTCCTATGTGCTTTCATCCCTAACCCTAACCCTAACCCTTCCGAAAGTCGGAGAAGCTCAAGGATGGTACCGATCGATGCGCGCTACCCCATTTAGTGGGGGTAGAGCCTACTTGCAAGTCTCTCCGACCTTCACAAAAAAAGTTATTCAAGAATATCTCTTTCTCCTATGTGCTTTCATCCCTAACCCTAACCCTAACCCTTCCGAAAGTCGGAGAAGCTCAAAGATGGTACCGATCGATGCGCGCTACCCCATTTAGTGGGGGTAGAGCCTACTTGCAAGTCTCTCCGACCTTCACAAAAAAAGTTATTCAAGAATATCTCTTTCTCCTATGTGCTTTCATCCCTAACCCTAACCCTAACCCTTCCGAAAGTCGGAGAAGCTCAAGGATGGTACCGATCGATGCGCGCAACCCCATTTAGTGGGGGTAGAGCCTACTTGCAAGTCTCTCCGACCTTCACAAAAAAAGTTATTCAAGAATATCTCCTCAGATTTGGGGGAATTTCGTCGGTCGACCTCTTCCGAAGGTCGTACAAGCTCGGGGATGGTACCAATCGATCCGCAGGACCCAAATTAGTCCAGATGCAACCACTTTCCAAGTCTCTCCGACCTTCACAAAAAAAGTTATTCAAGAATATCTCTTTCTCCTATGTGCTTTCATCCCTAACCCTAACCCTAACCCTTCCGAAAGTCGGAGAAGCTCAAGGATGGTACCGATCGATGCGCGCTACCCCATTTAGTGGGGGTAGAGCCTACTTGCAAGTCTCTCCGACCTTCACAAAAAAAGTTATTCAAGAATATCTCTTTCTCCTATGTGCTTTCATCCCTAACCCTAACCCTAACCCTTCCGAAAGTCGGAGAAGCTCAAGGATGGTACCGATCGATGCGCGCAACCCCATTTAGTGGGGGTAGAGCCTACTTGCAAGTCTCTCCGACCTTCACAAAAAAAGTTATTCAAGAATATCTCCTCAGATTTGGGGGAATTTCGTCGGTCGACCTCTTCCGAAGGTCGTACAAGCTCGGGGATGGTACCAATCGATCCGCAGGACCCAAATTAGTCCAGATGCAACCACTTTCCAAGTCTCTCCGACCTTCACAAAAAAAGTTATTCAAGAATATCTCTTTCTCCTATGTGCTTTCATCCCTAACCCTAACCCTAACCCTTCCGAAAGTCGGAGAAGCTCAAGGATGGTACCGATCGATGCGCGCTACCCCATTTAGTGGGGGTAGAGCCTACTTGCAAGTCTCTCCGACCTTCACAAAAAAAGTTATTCAAGAATATCTCTTTCTCCTATGTGCTTTCATCCCTAACCCTAACCCTAACCCTTCCGAAAGTCGGAGAAGCTCAAAGATGGTACCGATCGATGCGCGCTACCCCATTTAGTGGGGGTAGAGCCTACTTGCAAGTCTCTCCGACCTTCACAAAAAAAGTTATTCAAGAATATCTCTTTCTCCTATGTGCTTTCATCCCTAACCCTAACCCTAACCCTTCCGAAAGTCGGAGAAGCTCAAGGATGGTACCGATCGATGCGCGCAACCCCATTTAGTGGGGGTAGAGCCTACTTGCAAGTCTCTCCGACCTTCACAAAAAAAGTTATTCAAGAATATCTCCTCAGATTTGGGGGAATTTCGTCGGTCGACCTCTTCCGAAGGTCGTACAAGCTCGGGGATGGTACCAATCGATCCGCAGGACCCAAATTAGTCCAGATGCAACCACTTTCCAAGTCTCTCCGACCTTCACAAAAAAAGTTATTCAAGAATATCTCTTTCTCCTATGTGCTTTCATCCCTAACCCTAACCCTAACCCTTCCGAAAGTCGGAGAAGCTCAAGGATGGTACCGATCGATGCGCGCTACCCCATTTAGTGGGGGTAGAGCCTACTTGCAAGTCTCTCCGACCTTCACAAAAAAAGTTATTCAAGAATATCTCTTTCTCCTATGTGCTTTCATCCCTAACCCTAACCCTAACCCTTCCGAAAGTCGGAGAAGCTCAAAGATGGTACTGATCGATGCGCGCTACCCCATTTAGTGGGGGTAGAGCCTACTTGCAAGTCTCTCCGACCTTCACAAAAAAAGTTATTCAAGAATATCTCTTTCTCCTATGTGCTTTCATCCCTAACCCTAACCCTAACCCTTCCGAAAGTCGGAGAAGCTCAAGGATGGTACCGATCGATGCGCGCTACCCCATTTAGTGGGGGTAGAGCCTACTTGCAAGTCTCTCCGACCTTCAAAAAAAAAGTTATTCAAGAATATCTCTTTCTCCTATGTGCTTTCATCCCTAACCCTAACCCTAACCCTTCCGAAAGTCGGAGAAGCTCAAGGATGGTACCGATCGATGCGCGCAACCCCATTTAGTGGGGGTAGAGCCTACTTGCAAGTCTCTCCGACCTTCACAAAAAAAGTTATTCAAGAATATCTCCTCAGATTTGGGGGAATTTCGTCGGTCGACCTCTTTCGAAGGTCGTACAAGCTCGGGGATGGTACCAATCGATCCGCAGGACCCAAATTAGTCCAGATGCAACCACTTTCCAAGTCTCTCCGACCTTCACAAAAAAAGTTATTCAAGAATATCTCTTTCTCCTATGTGCTTTCATCCCTAACCCTAACCCTTCCGAAAGTCGGAGAAGCTCAAGGATGGTACCGATCGATGCGCGCTACCCCATTTAGTGGGGGTAGAGCCTACTTGCAAGTCTCTCAGACCTTCACAAAAAAAGTTATTCAAGAATATCTCTTTCTCCTATGTGCTTTCATCCCTAACCCTAACCCTAACCCTTCCGAAAGTCGGAGAAGCTCAAGGATGGTACCGATCGATGCGCGCTACCCCATTTAGTGGGGGTAGAGCCTACTTGCAAGTCTCTCCGACCTTCACAAAAAAAGTTATTCAAGAATATCTCTTTCTCCTATGTGCTTTCATCCCTAACCCTAACCCTAACCCTTCCGAAAGTCGGAGAAGCTCAAGGATGGTACCGATCGATGCGCGCTACCCCATTTAGTGGGGGTAGAGCCTACTTGCAAGTCTCTCCGACCTTCACAAAAAAAGTTATTCAAGAATATCTCTTTCTCCTATGTGCTTTCATCCCTAACCCTAACCCTAACCCTTCCGAAAGTCGGAGAAGCTCAAGGATGGTACCGATCGATGCGCGCAACCCCATTTAGTGGGGGTAGAGCCTACTTGCAAGTCTCTCCGACCTTCACAAAAAAAGTTATTCAAGAATATCTCCTCAGATTTGGGGGAATTTCGTCGGTCGACCTCTTCCGAAGGTCGTACAAGCTCGGGGATGGTACCAATCGATCCGCAGGACCCAAATTAGTCCAGATGCAACCACTTTCCAAGTCTCTCCGACCTTCACAAAAAAAGTTATTCAAGAATATCTCTTTCTCCTATGTGCTTTCATCCCTAACCCTAACCCTAACCCTTCCGAAAGTCGGAGAAGCTCAAGGATGGTACCGATCGATGCGCGCTACCCCATTTAGTGGGAGTAGAGCCTACTTGCAAGTCTCTCCGACCTTCACAAAAAAAGTTATTCAAGAATATCTCTTTCTCCTATGTGCTTTCATCCCTAACCCTAACCCTAACCCTTCCGAAAGTCGGAGAAGCTCAAGGATGGTACCGATCGATGCGCGCAACCCCATTTAGTGGGGGTAGAGCCTACTTGCAAGTCTCTCCGACCTTCACAAAAAAAGTTATTCAAGAATATCTCCTCAGATTTGGGGGAATTTCGTCGGTCGACCTCTTCCGAAGGTCGTACAAGCTCGCGGATGGTACCAATCGATCCGCAGGACCCAAATTAGTCCAGATGCAACCACTTTCCAAGTCTCTCCGACCTTCACAAAAAAAGTTATTCAAGAATATCTCTTTCTCCTATGTGCTTTCATCCCTAACCCTAACCCTAACCCTTCCGAAAGTCGGAGAAGCTCAAGGATGGTACCGATCGATGCGCGCAACCCCATTTAGTGGGGGTAGAGCCTACTTGCAAGTCTCTCCGACCTTCACAAAAAAAGTTATTCAAGAATATCTCCTCAGATTTGGGGGAATTTCGTCGGTCGACCTCTTTCGAAGGTCGTACAAGCTCGGGGATGGTACCAATCGATCCGCAGGACCCAAATTAGTCCAGATGCAACCACTTTCCAAGTCTCTCCGACCTTCACAAAAAAAGTTATTCAAGAATATCTCTTTCTCCTATGTGCTTTCATCCCTAACCCTAACCCTTCCGAAAGTCGGAGAAGCTCAAGGATGGTACCGATCGATGCGCGCTACCCCATTTAGTGGGGGTAGAGCCTACTTGCAAGTCTCTCAGACCTTCACAAAAAAAGTTATTCAAGAATATCTCCTCAGATTTGGGGGAATTTCGTCGGTCGACCTCTTCCGAAGGTCGTACAAGCTCGGGGATGGTACCAATCGATCTGCAGGACCCAAATTAGTCCAGATGCAACCACTTTCCAAGTCTCTCCGACCTTCACAAAAAAAGTTATTCAAGAATATCTCTTTCTCCTATGTGCTTTCATCCCTAACCCTAACCCTAACCCTTCCGAAAGTCGGAGAAGCTCAAGGTTGGTACCGATCGATGCGCGCTACCCCATTTAGTGGGGGCAGAGCCTACTTGCAAGTCTCTCCGACCTTCACAAAAAAAGTTATTCAAGAATATCTCTTTCTCCTATGTGCTTTCATCCCTAACCCTAACCCTAACCCTTCCGAAAGTCGGAGAAGCTCAAGGATGGTACCGATCGATGCGCGCTACCCCATTTAGTGGGGGTAGAGCCTACTTGCAAGTCTCTCCGACCTTCACAAAAAAAGTTATTCAAGAATATCTCTTTCTCCTATGTGCTTTCATCCCTAACCCTAACCCTAACCCTTCCGAAAGTCGGAGAAGCTCAAGGATGGTACCGATCGATGCGCGCTACCCCATTTAGTGGGGGTAGAGCCTACTTGCAAGTCTCTCCGACCTTCACAAAAAAAGTTATTCAAGAATATCTCTTTCTCCTATGTGCTTTCATCCCTAACCCTAACCCTTCCGAAAGTCGGAGAAGCTCAAGGATGGTACCGATCGATGCGCGCTACCCCATTTAGTGGGGGTAGAGCCTACTTGCAAGTCTCTCCGACCTTCACAAAAAAAGTTATTCAAGAATATCTCTTTCTCCTATGTGCTTTCATCCCTAACCCTAACCCTAACCCTTCCGAAAGTCGGAGAAGCTCAAGGATGGTACCGATCGATGCGCGCAACCCCATTTAGTGGGGGTAGAGCCTACTTGCAAGTCTCTCCGACCTTCACAAAAAAAGTTATTCAAGAATATCTCCTCAGATTTGGGGGAATTTCGTCGGTCGACCTCTTCCGAAGGTCGTACAAGCTCGGGGATGGTACCAATCGATCCGCAGGACCCAAATTAGTCCAGATGCAACCACTTTCCAAGTCTCTCCGACCTTCACAAAAAAAGTTATTCAAGAATATCTCTTTCTCCTATGTGCTTTCATCCCTAACCCTAACCCTAACCCTTCCGAAAGTCGGAGAAGCTCAAGGATGGTACCGATCGATGCGCGCTACCCCATTTAGTGGGAGTAGAGCCTACTTGCAAGTCTCTCCGACCTTCACAAAAAAAGTTATTCAAGAATATCTCTTTCTCCTATGTGCTTTCATCCCTAACCCTAACCCTAACCCTTCCGAAAGTCGGAGAAGCTCAAGGATGGTACCGATCGATGCGCGCAACCCCATTTAGTGGGGGTAGAGCCTACTTGCAAGTCTCTCCGACCTTCACAAAAAAAGTTATTCAAGAATATCTCCTCAGATTTGGGGGAATTTCGTCGGTCGACCTCTTCCGAAGGTCGTACAAGCTCGCGGATGGTACCAATCGATCCGCAGGACCCAAATTAGTCCAGATGCAACCACTTTCCAAGTCTCTCCGACCTTCACAAAAAAAGTTATTCAAGAATATCTCTTTCTCCTATGTGCTTTCATCCCTAACCCTAACCCTAACCCTTCCGAAAGTCGGAGAAGCTCAAGGATGGTACCGATCGATGCGCGCTACCCCATTTAGTGGGGGTAGAGCCTACTTGCAAGTCTCTCCGACCTTCACAAAAAAAGTTATTCAAGAATATCTCTTTCTCCTATGTGCTTTCATCCCTAACCCTAACCCTAACCCTTCCGAAAGTCGGAAAAGCTCAAGGATGGTACCGATCGATGCGCGCTACCCCATTTAGTGGGGGTAGAGCCTACTTGCAAGTCTCTCCGACCTTCACAAAAAAAGTTATTCAAGAATATCTCCTCAGATTTGGGGGAATTTCGTCGGTCGACCTCTTCCGAAGGTCGTACAAGCTCGGGGATGGTACCAATCGATCTGCAGGACACAAATTAGTCCAGATGCAACCACTTTCCAAGTCTCTCCGACCTTCACAAAAAAAGTTATTCAAGAATATCTCTTTCTCCTATGTGCTTTCATCCCTAACCCTAACCCTAACCCTTCCGAAAGTCGGAGAAGCTCAAGGATGGTACCGATCGATGCGCGCTACCCCATTTAGTGGGGGTAGAGCCTACTTGCAAGTCTCTCCGACCTTCACAAAAAAAGTTATTCAAGAATATCTCTTTCTCCTATGTGCTTTCATCCCTAACCCTAACCCTAACCCTTCCGAAAGTCGGAGAAGCTCAAGGATGGTACCGATCGATGCGCGCAACCCCATTTAGTGGGGGTAGAGCCTACTTGCAAGTCTCTCCGACCTTCACAAAAAAAGTTATTCAAGAATATCTCCTCAGATTTGGGGGAATTTCGTCGGTCGACCTCTTCCGAAGGTCGTACAAGCTCGGGGATGGTACCAATCGATCCGCAGGACCCAAATTAATCCAGATGCAACCACTTTCCAAGTCTCTTCGACCTTCACAAAAAAAGTTATTCAAGAATATCTCTTTCTCCTATGTGCTTTCATCCCTAACCCTAACCCTAACCCTTCCGAAAGTCGGAGAAGCTCAAGGATGGTACCGATCGATGCGCGCTACCCCATTTAGTGGGGGTAGAGCCTACTTGCAAGTCTCTCCGACCTTCACAAAAAAAGTTATTCAAGAATATCTCTTTCTCCTATGTGCTTTCATCCCTAACCCTAACCCTTCCGAAAGTCGGAGAAGCTCAAGGATGGTACCGATCGATGCGCGCTACCCCATTTAGTGGGGGTAGAGCCTACTTGCAAGTCTCTCCGACCTTCACAAAAAACGTTATTCAAGAATATCTCTTTCTCCTATGTGCTTTCATCCCTAACCCTAACCCTAACCCTTCCGAAAGTCGGAGAAGCTCAAGGATGGTACCGATCGATGCGCGCTACCACATTTAGTGGGGGTAGAGCCTACTTGCAAGTCTCTCCGACCTTCACAAAAAAAGGTATTCAAGAATATCTCTTTCTCCTATGTGCTTTCATCCCTAACCCTAACCCTAACCCTTCCGAAAGTCGGAGAAGCTCAAGGATGGTACCGATCGATGCGCGCAACCCCATTTAGTGGGGGTAGAGCCTACTTGCAAGTCTCTCCGACCTTCACAAAAAAAGTAATTCAAGAATATCTCCTCAGATTTGGGGGAATTTCGTCGGTCGACCTCTTCCGAAGGTCGTACAAGCTCGGGGATGGTACCAATCGATCCGCAGGACCCAAATTAGTCCAGATGCAACCACTTTCCAAGTCTCTCCGACCTTCACAAAAAAAGTTATTCAAGAATATCTCTTTCTCCTATGTGCTTTCATCCCTAACCCTAACCCTAACCCTTCCGAAAGTCGGAGAAGCTCAAGGATGGTACCGATCGATGCGCGCTACCCCATTTAGTGGGAGTAGAGCCTACTTGCAAGTCTCTCCGACCTTCACAAAAAAAGTTATTCAAGAATATCTCTTTCTCCTATGTGCTTTCATCCCTAACCCTAACCCTAACCCTTCCGAAAGTCGGAGAAGCTCAAGGATGGTACCGATCGATGCGCGCAACCCCATTTAGTGGGGGTAGAGCCTACTTGCAAGTCTCTCCGACCTTCACAAAAAAAGTTATTCAAGAATATCTCCTCAGATTTGGGGGAATTTCGTCGGTCGACCTCTTCCGAAGGTCGTACAAGCTCGGGGATGGTACCAATCGATCCGCAGGACCCAAATTAGTCCAGATGCAACCACTTTCCAAGTCTCTCCGACCTTCACAAAAAAAGTTATTCAAGAATATCTCTTTCTCCTATGTGCTTTCATCCCTAACCCTAACCCTAACCCTTCCGAAAGTCGGAGAAGCTCAAGGATGGTACCGATCGATGCGCGCTACCCCATTTAGTGGGGGTAGAGCCTACTTGCAAGTCTCTCCGACCTTCACAAAAAAAGTTATTCAAGAATATCTCTTTCTCCTATGTGCTTTCATCCCTAACCCTAACACTAACCCTTCCGAAAGTCGGAGAAGCTCAAGGATGGTACCGATCGATGCGCGCTACCCCATTTAGTGGGGGTAGAGCCTACTTGCAAGTCTCTCCGACCTTCACAAAAAAAGTTATTCAAGAATATCTCTTTCTCCTATGTGCTTTCATCCCTAACCCTAACCCTAACCCTTCCGAAAGTCGGAAAAGCTCAAGGATGGTACCGATCGATGCGCGCTACCCCATTTAGTGGGGGTAGAGCCTACTTGCAAGTCTCTCCGACCTTCACAAAAAAAGTTATTCAAGAATATCTCCTCAGATTTGGGGGAATTTCGTCGGTCGACCTCTTCCGAAGGTCGTACAAGCTCGGGGATGGTACCAATCGATCCGCAGGACACAAATTAGTCCAGATGCAACCACTTTCCAAGTCTCTCCGACCTTCACAAAAAAAGTTATTCAAGAATATCTCTTTCTCCTATGTGCTTTCATCCCTAACCCTAACCCTAACCCTTCCGAAAGTCGGAGAAGCTCAAGGATGGTACCGATCGATGCGCGCTACCCCATTTAGTGGGGGTAGAGCCTACTTGCAAGTCTCTCCAACCTTCACAAAAAAAGTTATTCAAGAATATCTCCTCAGATTTGGGGGAATTTCGTCGGTCGACCTCTTCCGAAGGTCGTACAAGCTCGGGGATGGTACCAATCGATCCGCAGGACCCAAATTAGTCCAGATGCAACCACTTTCCAAGTCTCTCCGACCTTCACAAAAAAAGTTATTCAAGAATATCTCTTTCTCCTATGTGCTTTCATCCCTAACCCTAACCCTAACCCTTCCGAAAGTCGGAGAAGCTCAAGGATGGTACCGATCGATGCGCGCTACCCCATTTAGTGGGGGTAGAGCCTACTTGCAAGTCTCTCCGACCTTCACAAAAAAAGTTATTCAAGAATATCTCTTTCTCCTATGTGCTTTCATCCCTAACCCTAACCCTAACCCTTCCGAAAGTCGGAGAAGCTCAAGGATGGTACCGATCGATGCGCGCTACCCCATTTAGTGGGGGTAGAGCCTACTTGCAAGTCTCTCCGACCTTCACAAAAAAAGTTATTCAAGAATATCTCTTTCTCCTATGTGCTTTCATCCCTAACCCTAACCCTAACCCTTCCGAAAGTCGGAAAAGCTCAAGGATGGTACCGATCGATGCGCGCTACCCCATTTAGTGGGGGTAGAGCCTACTTGCAAGTCTCTCCGACCTTCACAAAAAAAGTTATTCAAGAATATCTCCTCAGATTTGGGGGAATTTCGTCGGTCGACCTCTTCCGAAGGTCGTACAAGCTCGGGGATGGTACCAATCGATCCGCAGGACACAAATTAGTCCAGATGCAACCACTTTCCAAGTCTCTCCGACCTTCACAAAAAAAGTTATTCAAGAATATCTCTTTCTCCTATGTGCTTTCATCCCTAACCCTAACCCTTCCGAAAGTCGGAGAAGCTCAAGGATGGTACCGATCGATGCGCGCTACCCCATTTAGTGGGGGTAGAGCCTACTTGCAAGTCTCTCCGACCTTCACAAAAAAAGTTATTCAAGAATATCTCTTTCTCCTATGTGCTTTCATCCCTAACCCTAACCCTAACCCTTCCGAAAGTCGGAGAAGCTCAAGGATGGTACCGATCGATGCGCGCAACCCCATTTAGTGGGGGTAGAGCCTACTTGCAAGTCTCTCCGACCTTCACAAAAAAAGTTATTCAAGAATATCTCCTCAGATTTGGGGGAATTTCGTCGGTCGACCTCTTCCGAAGGTCGTACAAGCTCGGGGATGGTACCAATCGATCCGCAGGACACAAATTAGTCCAGATGCAACCACTTTCCAAGTCTCTCCGACCTTCACAAAAAAAGTTATTCAAGAATATCTCTTTCTCCTATGTGCTTTCATCCCTAACCCTAACCCTAACCCTTCCGAAAGTCGGAGAAGCTCAAGGATGGTACCGATCGATGCGCGCTACCCCATTTAGTGGGGGTAGAGCCTACTTGCAAGTCTCTCCGACCTTCACAAAAAAAGTTATTCAAGAATATCTCTTTCTCCTATGTGCTTTCATCCCTAACCCTAACCCTAACCCTTCCGAAAGTCGGAGAAGCTCAAGGATGGTACCGATCGATGCGCGCAACCCCATTTAGTGGGGGTAGAGCCTACTTGCAAGTCTCTCCGACCTTCACAAAAAAAGTTATTCAAGAATATCTCCTCAGATTTGGGGGAATTTCGTCGGTCGACCTCTTCCGAAGGTCGTACAAGCTCGGGGATGGTACCAATCGATCCGCAGGACCCAAATTAGTCCAGATGCAACCACTTTCCAAGTCTCTCCGACCTTCACAAAAAAAGTTATTCAAGAATATCTCTTTCTCCTATGTGCTTTCATCCCTAACCCTAACCCTAACCCTTCCGAAAGTCGGAGAAGCTCAAGGATGGTACCGATCGATGCGCGCTACCCCATTTAGTGGGGGTAGAGCCTACTTGCAAGTCTCTCCGACCTTCACAAAAAAAGTTATTCAAGAATATCTCTTTCTCCTATGTGCTTTCATCCCTAACCCTAACCCTTCCGAAAGTCGGAGAAGCTCAAGGATGGTACCGATCGATGCGCGCTACCCCATTTAGTGGGGGTAGAGCCTACTTGCAAGTCTCTCCGACCTTCACAAAAAAAGTTATTCAAGAATATCTCTTTCTCCTATGTGCTTTCATCCCTAACCCTAACCCTAACCCTTCCGAAAGTCGGAGAAGCTCAAGGATGGTACCGATCGATGCGCGCAACCCCATTTAGTGGGGGTAGAGCCTACTTGCAAGTCTCTCCGACCTTCACAAAAAAAGTTATTCAAGAATATCTCCTCAGATTTGGGGGAATTTCGTCGGTCGACCTCTTCCGAAGGTCGTACAAGCTCGGGGATGGTACCAATCGATCCGCAGGACCCAAATTAGTCCAGATGCAACCACTTTCCAAGTCTCTCCGACCTTCACAAAAAAAGTTATTCAAGAATATCTCTTTCTCCTATGTGCTTTCATCCCTAACCCTAACCCTAACCCTTCCGAAAGTCGGAGAAGCTCAAGGATGGTACCGATCGATGCGCGCTACCCCATTTAGTGGGGGTAGAGCCTACTTGCAAGTCTCTCCGACCTTCACAAAAAAAGTTATTCAAGAATATCTCTTTCTCCTATGTGCTTTCATCCCTAACCCTAACCCTAACCCTTCCGAAAGTCGGAGAAGCTCAAAGATGGTACCGATCGATGCGCGCTACCCCATTTAGTGGGGGTAGAGCCTACTTGCAAGTCTCTCCGACCTTCACAAAAAAAGTTATTCAAGAATATCTCTTTCTCCTATGTGCTTTCATCCCTAACCCTAACCCTAACCCTTCCGAAAGTCGGAGAAGCTCAAGGATGGTACCGATCGATGCGCGCAACCCCATTTAGTGGGGGTAGAGCCTACTTGCAAGTCTCTCCGACCTTCACAAAAAAAGTTATTCAAGAATATCTCCTCAGATTTGGGGGAATTTCGTCGGTCGACCTCTTCCGAAGGTCGTACAAGCTCGGGGATGGTACCAATCGATCCGCAGGACCCAAATTAGTCCAGATGCAACCACTTTCCAAGTCTCTCCGACCTTCACAAAAAAAGTTATTCAAGAATATCTCTTTCTCCTATGTGCTTTCATCCCTAACCCTAACCCTAACCCTTCCGAAAGTCGGAGAAGCTCAAGGATGGTACCGATCGATGCGCGCTACCCCATTTAGTGGGGGTAGAGCCTACTTGCAAGTCTCTCCGACCTTCACAAAAAAAGTTATTCAAGAATATCTCTTTCTCCTATGTGCTTTCATCCCTAACCCTAACCCTAACCCTTCCGAAAGTCGGAGAAGCTCAAAGATGGTACCGATCGATGCGCGCTACCCCATTTAGTGGGGGTAGAGCCTACTTGCAAGTCTCTCCGACCTTCACAAAAAAAGTTATTCAAGAATATCTCTTTCTCCTATGTGCTTTCATCCCTAACCCTAACCCTAACCCTTCCGAAAGTCGGAGAAGCTCAAGGATGGTACCGATCGATGCGCGCAACCCCATTTAGTGGGGGTAGAGCCTACTTGCAAGTCTCTCCGACCTTCACAAAAAAAGTTATTCAAGAATATCTCCTCAGATTTGGGGGAATTTCGTCGGTCGACCTCTTCCGAAGGTCGTACAAGCTCGGGGATGGTACCAATCGATCCGCAGGACCCAAATTAGTCCAGATGCAACCACTTTCCAAGTCTCTCCGACCTTCACAAAAAAAGTTATTCAAGAATATCTCTTTCTCCTATGTGCTTTCATCCCTAACCCTAACCCTAACCCTTCCGAAAGTCGGAGAAGCTCAAGGATGGTACCGATCGATGCGCGCTACCCCATTTAGTGGGGGTAGAGCCTACTTGCAAGTCTCTCCGACCTTCACAAAAAAAGTTATTCAAGAATATCTCTTTCTCCTATGTGCTTTCATCCCTAACCCTAACCCTAACCCTTCCGAAAGTCGGAGAAGCTCAAAGATGGTACTGATCGATGCGCGCTACCCCATTTAGTGGGGGTAGAGCCTACTTGCAAGTCTCTCCGACCTTCACAAAAAAAGTTATTCAAGAATATCTCTTTCTCCTATGTGCTTTCATCCCTAACCCTAACCCTAACCCTTCCGAAAGTCGGAGAAGCTCAAGGATGGTACCGATCGATGCGCGCTACCCCATTTAGTGGGGGTAGAGCCTACTTGCAAGTCTCTCCGACCTTCAAAAAAAAAGTTATTCAAGAATATCTCTTTCTCCTATGTGCTTTCATCCCTAACCCTAACCCTAACCCTTCCGAAAGTCGGAGAAGCTCAAGGATGGTACCGATCGATGCGCGCAACCCCATTTAGTGGGGGTAGAGCCTACTTGCAAGTCTCTCCGACCTTCACAAAAAAAGTTATTCAAGAATATCTCCTCAGATTTGGGGGAATTTCGTCGGTCGACCTCTTTCGAAGGTCGTACAAGCTCGGGGATGGTACCAATCGATCCGCAGGACCCAAATTAGTCCAGATGCAACCACTTTCCAAGTCTCTCCGACCTTCACAAAAAAAGTTATTCAAGAATATCTCTTTCTCCTATGTGCTTTCATCCCTAACCCTAACCCTTCCGAAAGTCGGAGAAGCTCAAGGATGGTACCGATCGATGCGCGCTACCCCATTTAGTGGGGGTAGAGCCTACTTGCAAGTCTCTCAGACCTTCACAAAAAAAGTTATTCAAGAATATCTCTTTCTCCTATGTGCTTTCATCCCTAACCCTAACCCTAACCCTTCCGAAAGTCGGAGAAGCTCAAGGATGGTACCGATCGATGCGCGCTACCCCATTTAGTGGGGGTAGAGCCTACTTGCAAGTCTCTCCGACCTTCACAAAAAAAGTTATTCAAGAATATCTCTTTCTCCTATGTGCTTTCATCCCTAACCCTAACCCTAACCCTTCCGAAAGTCGGAGAAGCTCAAGGATGGTACCGATCGATGCGCGCTACCCCATTTAGTGGGGGTAGAGCCTACTTGCAAGTCTCTCCGACCTTCACAAAAAAAGTTATTCAAGAATATCTCTTTCTCCTATGTGCTTTCATCCCTAACCCTAACCCTAACCCTTCCGAAAGTCGGAGAAGCTCAAGGATGGTACCGATCGATGCGCGCAACCCCATTTAGTGGGGGTAGAGCCTACTTGCAAGTCTCTCCGACCTTCACAAAAAAAGTTATTCAAGAATATCTCCTCAGATTTGGGGGAATTTCGTCGGTCGACCTCTTCCGAAGGTCGTACAAGCTCGGGGATGGTACCAATCGATCCGCAGGACCCAAATTAGTCCAGATGCAACCACTTTCCAAGTCTCTCCGACCTTCACAAAAAAAGTTATTCAAGAATATCTCTTTCTCCTATGTGCTTTCATCCCTAACCCTAACCCTAACCCTTCCGAAAGTCGGAGAAGCTCAAGGATGGTACCGATCGATGCGCGCTACCCCATTTAGTGGGAGTAGAGCCTACTTGCAAGTCTCTCCGACCTTCACAAAAAAAGTTATTCAAGAATATCTCTTTCTCCTATGTGCTTTCATCCCTAACCCTAACCCTAACCCTTCCGAAAGTCGGAGAAGCTCAAGGATGGTACCGATCGATGCGCGCAACCCCATTTAGTGGGGGTAGAGCCTACTTGCAAGTCTCTCCGACCTTCACAAAAAAAGTTATTCAAGAATATCTCCTCAGATTTGGGGGAATTTCGTCGGTCGACCTCTTCCGAAGGTCGTACAAGCTCGCGGATGGTACCAATCGATCCGCAGGACCCAAATTAGTCCAGATGCAACCACTTTCCAAGTCTCTCCGACCTTCACAAAAAAAGTTATTCAAGAATATCTCTTTCTCCTATGTGCTTTCATCCCTAACCCTAACCCTAACCCTTCCGAAAGTCGGAGAAGCTCAAGGATGGTACCGATCGATGCGCGCAACCCCAT
The DNA here is from genome assembly GCF_963576545.1 of Limanda limanda. Taxonomy (NCBI): domain Eukaryota; kingdom Metazoa; phylum Chordata; class Actinopteri; order Pleuronectiformes; family Pleuronectidae; genus Limanda; species Limanda limanda. The sequence goes on from NW_026870394.1 coordinate 343,891, forward strand.
TTAGTGGGGGTAGAGCCTACTTGCAAGTCTCTCCGACCTTCACAAAAAAAGTTATTCAAGAATATCTCCTCAGATTTGGGGGAATTTCGTCGGTCGACCTCTTTCGAAGGTCGTACAAGCTCGGGGATGGTACCAATCGATCCGCAGGACCCAAATTAGTCCAGATGCAACCACTTTCCAAGTCTCTCCGACCTTCACAAAAAAAGTTATTCAAGAATATCTCTTTCTCCTATGTGCTTTCATCCCTAACCCTAACCCTTCCGAAAGTCGGAGAAGCTCAAGGATGGTACCGATCGATGCGCGCTACCCCATTTAGTGGGGGTAGAGCCTACTTGCAAGTCTCTCAGACCTTCACAAAAAAAGTTATTCAAGAATATCTCCTCAGATTTGGGGGAATTTCGTCGGTCGACCTCTTCCGAAGGTCGTACAAGCTCGGGGATGGTACCAATCGATCTGCAGGACCCAAATTAGTCCAGATGCAACCACTTTCCAAGTCTCTCCGACCTTCACAAAAAAAGTTATTCAAGAATATCTCTTTCTCCTATGTGCTTTCATCCCTAACCCTAACCCTAACCCTTCCGAAAGTCGGAGAAGCTCAAGGTTGGTACCGATCGATGCGCGCTACCCCATTTAGTGGGGGCAGAGCCTACTTGCAAGTCTCTCCGACCTTCACAAAAAAAGTTATTCAAGAATATCTCTTTCTCCTATGTGCTTTCATCCCTAACCCTAACCCTAACCCTTCCGAAAGTCGGAGAAGCTCAAGGATGGTACCGATCGATGTGCGCTACCCCATTTAGTGGGGGTAGAGCCTACTTGCAAGTCTCTCCGACCTTCACAAAAAAAGTTATTCAAGAATATCTCTTTCTCCTATGTGCTTTCATCCCTAACCGTAACCCTAACCCTTCCGAAAGTCGGAGAAGCTCAAGGATGGTACCGATCGATGCGCGCTACCCCATTTAGTGGGGGTAGAGCCTACTTGCAAGTCTCTCCGACCTTCACAAAAAAAGTTATTCAAGAATATCTCTTTCTCCTATGTGCTTTCATCCCTAACCCTAACCCTTCCGAAAGTCGGAGAAGCTCAAGGATGGTACCGATCGATGCGCGCTACCCCATTTAGTGGGGGTAGAGCCTACTTGCAAGTCTCTCCGACCTTCACAAAAAAAGTTATTCAAGAATATCTCTTTCTCCTATGTGCTTTCATCCCTAACCCTAACCCTAACCCTTCCGAAAGTCGGAGAAGCTCAAGGATGGTACCGATCGATGCGCGCAACCCCATTTAGTGGGGGTAGAGCCTACTTGCAAGTCTCTCCGACCTTCACAAAAAAAGTTATTCAAGAATATCTCCTCAGATTTGGGGGAATTTCGTCGGTCGACCTCTTCCGAAGGTCGTACAAGCTCGGGGATGGTACCAATCGATCCGCAGGACCCAAATTAGTCCAGATGCAACCACTTTCCAAGTCTCTCCGACCTTCACAAAAAAAGTTATTCAAGAATATCTCTTTCTCCTATGTGCTTTCATCCCTAACCCTAACCCTAACCCTTCCGAAAGTCGGAGAAGCTCAAGGATGGTACCGATCGATGCGCGCTACCCCATTTAGTGGGAGTAGAGCCTACTTGCAAGTCTCTCCGACCTTCACAAAAAAAGTTATTCAAGAATATCTCTTTCTCCTATGTGCTTTCATCCCTAACCCTAACCCTAACCCTTCCGAAAGTCGGAGAAGCTCAAGGATGGTACCGATCGATGCGCGCAACCCCATTTAGTGGGGGTAGAGCCTACTTGCAAGTCTCTCCGACCTTCACAAAAAAAGTTATTCAAGAATATCTCCTCAGATTTGGGGGAATTTCGTCGGTCGACCTCTTCCGAAGGTCGTACAAGCTCGCGGATGGTACCAATCGATCCGCAGGACCCAAATTAGTCCAGATGCAACCACTTTCCAAGTCTCTCCGACCTTCACAAAAAAAGTTATTCAAGAATATCTCTTTCTCCTATGTGCTTTCATCCCTAACCCTAACCCTAACCCTTCCGAAAGTCGGAGAAGCTCAAGGATGGTACCGATCGATGCGCGCTACCCCATTTAGTGGGGGTAGAGCCTACTTGCAAGTCTCTCCGACCTTCACAAAAAAAGTTATTCAAGAATATCTCTTTCTCCTATGTGCTTTCATCCCTAACCCTAACCCTAACCCTTCCGAAAGTCGGAAAAGCTCAAGGATGGTACCGATCGATGCGCGCTACCCCATTTAGTGGGGGTAGAGCCTACTTGCAAGTCTCTCCGACCTTCACAAAAAAAGTTATTCAAGAATATCTCCTCAGATTTGGGGGAATTTCGTCGGTCGACCTCTTCCGAAGGTCGTACAAGCTCGGGGATGGTACCAATCGATCTGCAGGACACAAATTAGTCCAGATGCAACCACTTTCCAAGTCTCTCCGACCTTCACAAAAAAAGTTATTCAAGAATATCTCTTTCTCCTATGTGCTTTCATCCCTAACCCTAACCCTAACCCTTCCGAAAGTCGGAGAAGCTCAAGGATGGTACCGATCGATGCGCGCTACCCCATTTAGTGGGGGTAGAGCCTACTTGCAAGTCTCTCCGACCTTCACAAAAAAAGTTATTCAAGAATATCTCTTTCTCCTATGTGCTTTCATCCCTAACCCTAACCCTAACCCTTCCGAAAGTCGGAGAAGCTCAAGGATGGTACCGATCGATGCGCGCAACCCCATTTAGTGGGGGTAGAGCCTACTTGCAAGTCTCTCCGACCTTCACAAAAAAAGTTATTCAAGAATATCTCCTCAGATTTGGGGGAATTTCGTCGGTCGACCTCTTCCGAAGGTCGTACAAGCTCGGGGATGGTACCAATCGATCCGCAGGACCCAAATTAATCCAGATGCAACCACTTTCCAAGTCTCTTCGACCTTCACAAAAAAAGTTATTCAAGAATATCTCTTTCTCCTATGTGCTTTCATCCCTAACCCTAACCCTAACCCTTCCGAAAGTCGGAGAAGCTCAAGGATGGTACCGATCGATGCGCACTACCCCATTTAGTGGGGGTAGAGCCTACTTGCAAGTCTCTCCGACCTTCACAAAAAAAGTTATTCAAGAATATCTCTTTCTCCTATGTGCTTTCATCCCTAACCCTAACCCTTCCGAAAGTCGGAGAAGCTCAAGGATGGTACCGATCGATGCGCGCTACCCCATTTAGTGGGGGTAGAGCCTACTTGCAAGTCTCTCCGACCTTCACAAAAAACGTTATTCAAGAATATCTCTTTCTCCTATGTGCTTTCATCCCTAACCCTAACCCTAACCCTTCCGAAAGTCGGAGAAGCTCAAGGATGGTACCGATCGATGCGCGCTACCACATTTAGTGGGGGTAGAGCCTACTTGCAAGTCTCTCCGACCTTCACAAAAAAAGTTATTCAAGAATATCTCTTTCTCCTATGTGCTTTCATCCCTAACCCTAACCCTAACCCTTCCGAAAGTCGGAGAAGCTCAAGGATGGTACCGATCGATGCGCGCAACCCCATTTAGTGGGGGTAGAGCCTACTTGCAAGTCTCTCCGACCTTCACAAAAAAAGTAATTCAAGAATATCTCCTCAGATTTGGGGGAATTTCGTCGGTCGACCTCTTCCGAAGGTCGTACAAGCTCGGGGATGGTACCAATCGATCCGCAGGACCCAAATTAGTCCAGATGCAACCACTTTCCAAGTCTCTCCGACCTTCACAAAAAAAGTAATTCAAGAATATCTCTTTCTCCTATGTGCTTTCATCCCTAACCCTAACCCTAACCCTTCCGAAAGTCGGAGAAGCTCAAGGATGGTACCGATCGATGCGCGCTACCCCATTTAGTGGGAGTAGAGCCTACTTGCAAGTCTCTCCGACCTTCACAAAAAAAGTTATTCAAGAATATCTCTTTCTCCTATGTGCTTTCATCCCTAACCCTAACCCTAACCCTTCCGAAAGTCGGAGAAGCTCAAGGATGGTACCGATCGATGCGCGCAACCCCATTTAGTGGGGGTAGAGCCTACTTGCAAGTCTCTCCGACCTTCACAAAAAAAGTTATTCAAGAATATCTCCTCAGATTTGGGGGAATTTCGTCGGTCGACCTCTTCCGAAGGTCGTACAAGCTCGGGGATGGTACCAATCGATCCGCAGGACCCAAATTAGTCCAGATGCAACCACTTTCCAAGTCTCTCCGACCTTCACAAAAAAAGTTATTCAAGAATATCTCTTTCTCCTATGTGCTTTCATCCCTAACCCTAACCCTAACCCTTCCGAAAGTCGGAGAAGCTCAAGGATGGTACCGATCGATGCGCGCTACCCCATTTAGTGGGGGTAGAGCCTACTTGCAAGTCTCTCCGACCTTCACAAAAAAAGTTATTCAAGAATATCTCTTTCTCCTATGTGCTTTCATCCCTAACCCTAACACTAACCCTTCCGAAAGTCGGAGAAGCTCAAGGATGGTACCGATCGATGCGCGCTACCCCATTTAGTGGGGGTAGAGCCTACTTGCAAGTCTCTCCGACCTTCACAAAAAAAGTTATTCAAGAATATCTCTTTCTCCTATGTGCTTTCATCCCTAACCCTAACCCTAACCCTTCCGAAAGTCGGAAAAGCTCAAGGATGGTACCGATCGATGCGCGCTACCCCATTTAGTGGGGGTAGAGCCTACTTGCAAGTCTCTCCGACCTTCACAAAAAAAGTTATTCAAGAATATCTCCTCAGATTTGGGGGAATTTCGTCGGTCGACCTCTTCCGAAGGTCGTACAAGCTCGGGGATGGTACCAATCGATCCGCAGGACCCAAATTAGTCCAGATGCAACCACTTTCCAAGTCTCTCCGACCTTCACAAAAAAAGTTATTCAAGAATATCTCTTTCTCCTATGTGCTTTCATCCCTAACCCTAACCCTAACCCTTCCGAAAGTCGGAGAAGCTCAAGGATGGTACCGATCGATGCGCGCTACCCCATTTAGTGGGGGTAGAGCCTACTTGCAAGTCTCTCCAACCTTCACAAAAAAAGTTATTCAAGAATATCTCCTCAGATTTGGGGGAATTTCGTCGGTCGACCTCTTCCGAAGGTCGTACAAGCTCGGGGATGGTACCAATCGATCCGCAGGACCCAAATTAGTCCAGATGCAACCACTTTCCAAGTCTCTCCGACCTTCACAAAAAAAGTTATTCAAGAATATCTCTTTCTCCTATGTGCTTTCATCCCTAACCCTAACCCTAACCCTTCCGAAAGTCGGAGAAGCTCAAGGATGGTACCGATCGATGCGCGCTACCCCATTTAGTGGGGGTAGAGCCTACTTGCAAGTCTCTCCGACCTTCACAAAAAAAGTTATTCAAGAATATCTCTTTCTCCTATGTGCTTTCATCCCTAACCCTAACCCTAACCCTTCCGAAAGTCGGAGAAGCTCAAGGATGGTACCGATCGATGCGCGCTACCCCATTTAGTGGGGGTAGAGCCTACTTGCAAGTCTCTCCGACCTTCACAAAAAAAGTTATTCAAGAATATCTCTTTCTCCTATGTGCTTTCATCCCTAACCCTAACCCTAACCCTTCCGAAAGTCGGAAAAGCTCAAGGATGGTACCGATCGATGCGCGCTACCCCATTTAGTGGGGGTAGAGCCTACTTGCAAGTCTCTCCGACCTTCACAAAAAAAGTTATTCAAGAATATCTCCTCAGATTTGGGGGAATTTCGTCGGTCGACCTCTTCCGAAGGTCGTACAAGCTCGGGGATGGTACCAATCGATCCGCAGGACACAAATTAGTCCAGATGCAACCACTTTCCAAGTCTCTCCGACCTTCACAAAAAAAGTTATTCAAGAATATCTCTTTCTCCTATGTGCTTTCATCCCTAACCCTAACCCTTCCGAAAGTCGGAGAAGCTCAAGGATGGTACCGATCGATGCGCGCTACCCCATTTAGTGGGGGTAGAGCCTACTTGCAAGTCTCTCCGACCTTCACAAAAAAAGTTATTCAAGAATATCTCTTTCTCCTATGTGCTTTCATCCCTAACCCTAACCCTAACCCTTCCGAAAGTCGGAGAAGCTCAAGGATGGTACCGATCGATGCGCGCAACCCCATTTAGTGGGGGTAGAGCCTACTTGCAAGTCTCTCCGACCTTCACAAAAAAAGTTATTCAAGAATATCTCCTCAGATTTGGGGGAATTTCGTCGGTCGACCTCTTCCGAAGGTCGTACAAGCTCGGGGATGGTACCAATCGATCCGCAGGACACAAATTAGTCCAGATGCAACCACTTTCCAAGTCTCTCCGACCTTCACAAAAAAAGTTATTCAAGAATATCTCTTTCTCCTATGTGCTTTCATCCCTAACCCTAACCCTAACCCTTCCGAAAGTCGGAGAAGCTCAAGGATGGTACCGATCGATGCGCGCTACCCCATTTAGTGGGGGTAGAGCCTACTTGCAAGTCTCTCCGACCTTCACAAAAAAAGTTATTCAAGAATATCTCTTTCTCCTATGTGCTTTCATCCCTAACCCTAACCCTAACCCTTCCGAAAGTCGGAGAAGCTCAAGGATGGTACCGATCGATGCGCGCAACCCCATTTAGTGGGGGTAGAGCCTACTTGCAAGTCTCTCCGACCTTCACAAAAAAAGTTATTCAAGAATATCTCCTCAGATTTGGGGGAATTTCGTCGGTCGACCTCTTCCGAAGGTCGTACAAGCTCGGGGATGGTACCAATCGATCCGCAGGACCCAAATTAGTCCAGATGCAACCACTTTCCAAGTCTCTCCGACCTTCACAAAAAAAGTTATTCAAGAATATCTCTTTCTCCTATGTGCTTTCATCCCTAACCCTAACCCTAACCCTTCCGAAAGTCGGAGAAGCTCAAGGATGGTACCGATCGATGCGCGCTACCCCATTTAGTGGGGGTAGAGCCTACTTGCAAGTCTCTCCGACCTTCACAAAAAAAGTTATTCAAGAATATCTCTTTCTCCTATGTGCTTTCATCCCTAACCCTAACCCTTCCGAAAGTCGGAGAAGCTCAAGGATGGTACCGATCGATGCGCGCTACCCCATTTAGTGGGGGTAGAGCCTACTTGCAAGTCTCTCCGACCTTCACAAAAAAAGTTATTCAAGAATATCTCTTTCTCCTATGTGCTTTCATCCCTAACTCTAACCCTAACCCTTCCGAAAGTCGGAAAAGCTCAAGGATGGTACCGATCGATGCGCGCTACCACATTTAGTGGGGGTAGAGCCTACTTGCAAGTCTCTCCGACCTTCACAAAAAAAGTTATTCAAGAATATCTCTTTCTCCTATGTGCTTTCATCCCTAACCCTAACCCTAACCCTTCCGAAAGTCGGAGAAGCTCAAGGATGGTACCGATCGATGCGCGCAACCCCATTTAGTGGGGGTAGAGCCTACTTGCAAGTCTCTCCGACCTTCACAAAAAAAGTAATTCAAGAATATCTCCTCAGATTTGGGGGAATTTCGTCGGTCGACCTCTTCCGAAGGTCGTACAAGCTCGGGGATGGTACCAATCGATCTGCAGGACCCAAATTAGTCCAGATGCAACCACTTTCCAAGTCTCTCCGACCTTCACAAAAAAAGTTATTCAAGAATATCTCTTTCTCCTATGTGCTTTCATCCCTAACCCTAACCCTAACCCTTCCGAAAGTCGGAGAAGCTCAAGGATGGTACCGATCGATGCGCGCTACCCCATTTAGTGGGAGTAGAGCCTACTTGCAAGTCTCTCCGACCTTCACAAAAAAAGTTATTCAAGAATATCTCTTTCTCCTATGTGCTTTCATCCCTAACCCTAACCCTAACCCGTCCGAAAGTCGGAGAAGCTCAAGGATGGTACCGATCGATGCGCGCAACCCCATTTAGTGGGGGTAGAGCCTACTTGCAAGTCTCTCCGACCTTCACAAAAAAAGTTATTCAAGAATATCTCCTCAGATTTGGGGGAATTTCGTCGGTCGACCTCTTCCGAAGGTCGTACAAGCTCGGGGATGGTACCAATCGATCCGCAGGACCCAAATTAGTCCAGATGCAACCACTTTCCAAGTCTCTCCGACCTTCACAAAAAAAGTTATTCAAGAATATCTCTTTCTCCTATGTGCTTTCATCCCTAACCCTAACCCTAACCCTTCCGAAAGTCGGAGAAGCTCAAGGATGGTACCGATCGATGCGCGCTACCCCATTTAGTGGGGGTAGAGCCTACTTGCAAGTCTCTCCGACCTTCACAAAAAAAGTTATTCAAGAATATCTCTTTCTCCTATGTGCTTTCATCCCTAACCCTAACCCTAACCCTTCCGAAAGTCGGAGAAGCTCAAGGATGGTACCGATCGATGCGCGCAACCCCATTTAGTGGGGGTAGAGCCTACTTGCAAGTCTCTCCGACCTTCACAAAAAAAGTTATTCAAGAATATCTCCTCAGATTTGGGGGAATTTCGTCGGTCGACCTCTTCCGAAGGTCGTACAAGCTCGGGGATGGTACCAATCGATCCGCAGGACCCAAATTAGTCCAGATGCAACCACTTTCCAAGTCTCTCCGACCTTCACAAAAAAAGTTATTCAAGAATATCTCTTTCTCCTATGTGCTTTCATCCCTAACCCTAACCCTAACCCTTCCGAAAGTCGGAGAAGCTCAAGGATGGTACCGATCAATGCGCGCTACCCCATTTAGTGGGGGTAGAGCCTACTTGCAAGTCTCTCCGACCTTCACAAAAAAAGTTATTCAAGAATATTTCTTTCTCCTATGTGCTTTCATCCCTAACCCTAACCCTAACCCTTCCGAAAGTCGGAGAAGCTCAAAGATGGTACCGATCGATGCGCGCTACCCCATTTAGTGGGGGTAGAGCCTACTTGCAAGTCTCTCCGACCTTCACAAAAAAAGTTATTCAAGAATATCTCTTTCTCCTATGTGCTTTCATCCCTAACCCTAACCCTAACCCTTCCGAAAGTCGGAGAAGCTCAAGGATGGTACCGATCGATGCGCGCAACCCCATTTAGTGGGGGTAGAGCCTACTTGCAAGTCTCTCAGACCTTCACAAAAAAAGTTATTCAAGAATATCTCCTCAGATTTGGGGGAATTTCGTCGGTCGACCTCTTCCGAAGGTCGTACAAGCTCGGGGATGGTACCAATCGATCCGCAGGACCCAAATTAGTCCAGATGCAACCACTTTCCAAGTCTCTCCGACCTTCACAAAAAAAGTTATTCAAGAATATCTCTTTCTCCTATGTGCTTTCATCCCTAACCCTAACCCTAACCCTTCCGAAAGTCGGAGAAGCTCAAGGATGGTACCGATCGATGCGCGCTACCCCATTTAGTGGGGGTAGAGCCTACTTGCAAGTCTCTCCGACCTTCACAAAAAAAGTTATTCAAGAATATCTCTTTCTCCTATGTGCTTTCATCCCTAACCCTAACCCTAACCCTTCCGAAAGTCGGAGAAGCTCAAAGATGGTACTGATCGATGCGCGCTACCCCATTTAGTGGGGGTAGAGCCTACTTGCAAGTCTCTCCGACCTTCACAAAAAAAGTTATTCAAGAATATCTCTTTCTCCTATGTGCTTTCATCCCTAACCCTAACCCTTCCGAAAGTCGGAGAAGCTCAAGGATGGTACCGATCGATGCGCGCTACCACATTTAGTGGGGGTAGAGCCTACTTGCAAGTCTCTCCGACCTTCACAAAAAAAGTTATTCAAGAATATCTCTTTCTCCTATGTGCTTTCATCCCTAACCCTAACCCTAACCCTTCCGAAAGTCGGAGAAGCTCAAGGATGGTACCGATCGATGCGCGCAACCCCATTTAGTGGGGGTAAAGCCTACTTGCAAGTCTCTCCGACCTTCACAAAAAAAGTAATTCAAGAATATCTCCTCAGATTTGGGGGAATTTCGTCGGTCGACCTCTTCCGAAGGTCGTACAAGCTCGGGGATGGTACCAATCGATCCGCAGGACCCAAATTAGTCCAGATGCAACCACTTTCCAAGTCTCTCCGACCTTCACAAAAAAAGTTATTCAAGAATATCTCTTTCTCCTATGTGCTTTCATCCCTAACCCTAACCCTAACCCTTCCGAAAGTCGGAGAAGCTCAAGGATGGTACCGATCGATGCGCGCTACCCCATTTAGTGGGGGTAGAGCCTACTTGCAAGTCTCTCCGACCTTCACAAAAAAAGTTATTCAAGAATATCTCTTTCTCCTATGTGCTTTCATCCCTAACCCTAACCCTTCCGAAAGTCGGAGAAGCTCAAGGATGGTACCGATCGATGCGCGCTACCCCATTTAGTGGGGGTAGAGCCTACTTGCAAGTCTCTCCGACCTTCACAAAAAAAGTTATTCAAGAATATCTCTTTCTCCTATGTGCTTTCATCCCTAACTCTAACCCTAACCCTTCCGAAAGTCGGAAAAGCTCAAGGATGGTACCGATCGATGCGCGCTACCACATTTAGTGGGGGTAGAGCCTACTTGCAAGTCTCTCCGACCTTCACAAAAAAAGTTATTCAAGAATATCTCTTTCTCCTATGTGCTTTCATCCCTAACCCTAACCCTAACCCTTCCGAAAGTCGGAGAAGCTCAAGGATGGTACCGATCGATGCGCGCAACCCCATTTAGTGGGGGTAGAGCCTACTTGCAAGTCTCTCCGACCTTCACAAAAAAAGTAATTCAAGAATATCTCCTCAGATTTGGGGGAATTTCGTCGGTCGACCTCTTCCGAAGGTCGTACAAGCTCGGGGATGGTACCAATCGATCCGCAGGACCCAAATTAGTCCAGATGCAACCACTTTCCAAGTCTCTCCGACCTTCACAAAAAAAGTTATTCAAGAATATCTCTTTCTCCTATGTGCTTTCATCCCTAACCCTAACCCTAACCCTTCCGAAAGTCGGAGAAGCTCAAGGATGGTACCGATCGATGCGCGCTACCCCATTTAGTGGGAGTAGAGCCTACTTGCAAGTCTCTCCGACCTTCACAAAAAAAGTTATTCAAGAATATCTCTTTCTCCTATGTGCTTTCATCCCTAACCCTAACCCTAACCCGTCCGAAAGTCGGAGAAGCTCAAGGATGGTACCGATCGATGCGCGCAACCCCATTTAGTGGGGGTAGAGCCTACTTGCAAGTCTCTCCGACCTTCACAAAAAAAGTTATTCAAGAATATCTCCTCAGATTTGGGGGAATTTCGTCGGTCGACCTCTTCCGAAGGTCGTACAAGCTCGGGGATGGTACCAATCGATCCGCAGGACCCAAATTAGTCCAGATGCAACCACTTTCCAAGTCTCTCCGACCTTCACAAAAAAAGTTATTCAAGAATATCTCTTTCTCCTATGTGCTTTCATCCCTAACCCTAACCCTAACCCTTCCGAAAGTCGGAGAAGCTCAAGGATGGTACCGATCGATGCGCGCTACCCCATTTAGTGGGGGTAGAGCCTACTTGCAAGTCTCTCCGACCTTCACAAAAAAAGTTATTCAAGAATATCTCTTTCTCCTATGTGCTTTCATCCCTAACCCTAACCCTAACCCTTCCGAAAGTCGGAGAAGCTCAAGGATGGTACCGATCGATGCGCGCAACCCCATTTAGTGGGGGTAGAGCCTACTTGCAAGTCTCTCCGACCTTCACAAAAAAAGTTATTCAAGAATATCTCCTCAGATTTGGGGGAATTTCGTCGGTCGACCTCTTCCGAAGGTCGTACAAGCTCGGGGATGGTACCAATCGATCCGCAGGACCCAAATTAGTCCAGATGCAACCACTTTCCAAGTCTCTCCGACCTTCACAAAAAAAGTTATTCAAGAATATCTCTTTCTCCTATGTGCTTTCATCCCTAACCCTAACCCTAACCCTTCCGAAAGTCGGAGAAGCTCAAGGATGGTACCGATCAATGCGCGCTACCCCATTTAGTGGGGGTAGAGCCTACTTGCAAGTCTCTCCGACCTTCACAAAAAAAGTTATTCAAGAATATTTCTTTCTCCTATGTGCTTTCATCCCTAACCCTAACCCTAACCCTTCCGAAAGTCGGAGAAGCTCAAAGATGGTACCGATCGATGCGCGCTACCCCATTTAGTGGGGGTAGAGCCTACTTGCAAGTCTCTCCGACCTTCACAAAAAAAGTTATTCAAGAATATCTCTTTCTCCTATGTGCTTTCATCCCTAACCCTAACCCTAACCCTTCCGAAAGTCGGAGAAGCTCAAGGATGGTACCGATCGATGCGCGCAACCCCATTTAGTGGGGGTAGAGCCTACTTGCAAGTCTCTCAGACCTTCACAAAAAAAGTTATTCAAGAATATCTCCTCAGATTTGGGGGAATTTCGTCGGTCGACCTCTTCCGAAGGTCGTACAAGCTCGGGGATGGTACCAATCGATCCGCAGGACCCAAATTAGTCCAGATGCAACCACTTTCCAAGTCTCTCCGACCTTCACAAAAAAAGTTATTCAAGAATATCTCTTTCTCCTATGTGCTTTCATCCCTAACCCTAACCCTAACCCTTCCGAAAGTCGGAGAAGCTCAAGGATGGTACCGATCGATGCGCGCTACCCCATTTAGTGGGGGTAGAGCCTACTTGCAAGTCTCTCCGACCTTCACAAAAAAAGTTATTCAAGAATATCTCTTTCTCCTATGTGCTTTCATCCCTAACCCTAACCCTAACCCTTCCGAAAGTCGGAGAAGCTCAAAGATGGTACTGATCGATGCGCGCTACCCCATTTAGTGGGGGTAGAGCCTACTTGCAAGTCTCTCCGACCTTCACAAAAAAAGTTATTCAAGAATATCTCTTTCTCCTATGTGCTTTCATCCCTAACCCTAACCCTTCCGAAAGTCGGAGAAGCTCAAGGATGGTACCGATCGATGCGCGCTACCACATTTAGTGGGGGTAGAGCCTACTTGCAAGTCTCTCCGACCTTCACAAAAAAAGTTATTCAAGAATATCTCTTTCTCCTATGTGCTTTCATCCCTAACCCTAACCCTAACCCTTCCGAAAGTCGGAGAAGCTCAAGGATGGTACCGATCGATGCGCGCAACCCCATTTAGTGGGGGTAAAGCCTACTTGCAAGTCTCTCCGACCTTCACAAAAAAAGTAATTCAAGAATATCTCCTCAGATTTGGGGGAATTTCGTCGGTCGACCTCTTCCGAAGGTCGTACAAGCTCGGGGATGGTACCAATCGATCCGCAGGACCCAAATTAGTCCAGATGCAACCACTTTCCAAGTCTCTCCGACCTTCACAAAAAAAGTTATTCAAGAATATCTCTTTCTCCTATGTGCTTTCATCCCTAACCCTAACCCTTCCGAAAGTCGGAGAAGCTCAAGGATGGTACCGATCGATGCGCGCTACCCCATTTAGTGGGGGTAGAGCCTACTTGCAAGTCTCTCCGACCTTCACAAAAAAAGTTATTCAAGAATATCTCTTTCTCCTATGTGCTTTCATCCCTAACCCTAACCCTAACCCTTCCGAAAGTCGGAGAAGCTCAAGGATGGTACCGATCGATGCGCGCAACCCCATTTAGTGGGGGTAGAGCCTACTTGCAAGTCTCTCCGACCTTCACAAAAAAAGTTATTCAAGAATATCTCCTCAGATTTGGGGGAATTTCGTCGGTCGACCTCTTCCGAAGGTCGTACAAGCTCGGGGATGGTACCAATCGATCCGCAGGACCCAAATTAGTCCAGATGCAACCACTTTCCAAGTCTCTCCGACCTTCACAAAAAAAGTTATTCAAGAATATCTCTTTCTCCTATGTGCTTTCATCCCTAACCCTAACCCTAACCCTTCCGAAAGTCGGAGAAGCTCAAGGATGGTACCGATCGATGCGCGCTACCCCATTTAGTGGGGGTAGAGCCTACTTGCAAGTCTCTCCGACCTTCACAAAAAAAGTTATTCAAGAATATCTCTTTCTCCTATGTGCTTTCATCCCTAACCCTAACCCTAACCCTTCCGAAAGTCGGAGAAGCTCAAAGATGGTACCGATCGATGCGCGCTACCCCATTTAGTGGGGGTAGAGCCTACTTGCAAGTCTCTCCGACCTTCACAAAAAAAGTTATTCAAGAATATCTCTTTCTCCTATGTGCTTTCATCCCTAACCCTAACCCTTCCGAAAGTCGGAGAAGCTCAAGGATGGTACCGATCGATGCGCGCAACCCCATTTAGTGGGGGTAGAGCCTACTTGCAAGTCTCTCCGACCTTCACAAAAAAAGTTATTCAAGAATATCTCCTCAGATTTGGGGGAATTTCGTCGGTCGACCTCTTCCGAAGGTCGTACAAGCTCGGGGATGGTACCAATCGATCCGCAGGACCCAAATTAGTCCAGATGCAACCACTTTCCAAGTCTCTCCGACCTTCACAAAAAAAGTTATTCAAGAATATCTCTTTCTCCTATGTGCTTTCATCCCTAACCCTAACCCTAACCCTTCCGAAAGTCGGAGAAGCTCAAGGATGGTACCGATCGATGCGCGCTACCCCATTTAGTGGGGGTAGAGCCTACTTGCAAGTCTCTCCGACCTTCACAAAAAAAGTTATTCAAGAATATCTCTTTCTCCTATGTGCTTTCATCCCTAACCCTAACCCTAACCCTTCCGAAAGTCGGAGAAGCTCAAGGATGGTACCGATCGATGCGCGCAACCCCATTTAGTGGGGGTAGAGCCTACTTGCAAGTCTCTCCGACCTTCACAAAAAAAGTTATTCAAGAATATCTCCTCAGATTTGGGGGAATTTCGTCGGTCGACCTCTTCCGAAGGTCGTACAAGCTCGGGGATGGTACCAATCGATCCGCAGGACCCAAATTAGTCCAGATGCAACCACTTTCCAAGTCTCTCCGACCTTCACAAAAAAAGTTATTCAAGAATATCTCTTTCTCCTATGTGCTTTCATCCCTAACCCTAACCCTAACCCTTCCGAAAGTCGGAGAAGCTCAAGGATGGTACCGATCGATGCGCGCTACCCCATTTAGTGGGGGTAGAGCCTACTTGCAAGTCTCTCCGACCTTCACAAAAAAAGTTATTCAAGAATATCTCTTTCTCCTATGTGCTTTCATCCCTAACCCTAACCCTAACCCTTCCGAAAGTCGGAGAAGCTCAAAGATGGTACCGATCGATGCGCGCTACCCCATTTAGTGGGGGTAGAGCCTACTTGCAAGTCTCTCCGACCTTCACAAAAAAAGTTATTCAAGAATATCTCTTTCTCCTATGTGCTTTCATCCCTAACCCTAACCCTAACCCTTCCGAAAGTCGGAGAAGCTCAAGGATGGTACCGATCGATGCGCGCAACCCCATTTAGTGGGGGTAGAGCCTACTTGCAAGTCTCTCCGACCTTCACAAAAAAAGTTATTCAAGAATATCTCCTCAGATTTGGGGGAATTTCGTCGGTCGACCTCTTCCGAAGGTCGTACAAGCTCGGGGATGGTACCAATCGATCCGCAGGACCCAAATTAGTCCAGATGCAACCACTTTCCAAGTCTCTCCGACCTTCACAAAAAAAGTTATTCAAGAATATTTCTTTCTCCTATGTGCTTTCATCCCTAACCCTAACCCTAACCCTTCCGAAAGTCGGAGAAGCTCAAGGATGGTACCGATCGATGCGCGCTACCCCATTTAGTGGGGGTAGAGCCTACTTGCAAGTCTCTCCGACCTTCACAAAAAAAGTTATTCAAGAATATCTCTTTCTCCTATGTGCTTTCATCCCTAACCCTAACCCTAACCCTTCCGAAAGTCGGAGAAGCTCAAAGATGGTACTGATCGATGCGCGCTACCCCATTTAGTGGGGGTAGAGCCTACTTGCAAGTCTCTCCGACCTTCACAAAAAAAGTTATTCAAGAATATCTCTTTCTCCTATGTGCTTTCATCCCTAACCCTAACCCTAACCCTTCCGAAAGTCGGAGAAGCTCAAGGATGGTACCGATCGATGCGCGCTACCACATTTAGTGGGGGTAGAGCCTACTTGCAAGTCTCTCCGACCTTCACAGAAAAAGTTATTCAAGAATATCTCTTTCTCCTATGTGCTTTCATCCCTAACCCTAACCCTAACCCTTCCGAAAGTCGGAGAAGCTCAAGGATGGTACCGATCGATGCGCGCAACCCCATTTAGTGGGGGTAGAGCCTACTTGCAAGTCTCTCCGACCTTCACAAAAAAAGTAATTCAAGAATATCTCCTCAGATTTGGGGGAATTTCGTCGGTCGACCTCTTCCGAAGGACGTACAAGCTCGGGGATGGTACCAATCGATCCGCAGGACCCAAATTAGTCCAGATGCAACCACTTTCCAAGTCTCTCCGACCTTCACAAAAAAAGTTATTCAAGAATATCTCTTTCTCCTATGTGCTTTCATCCCTAACCCTAACCCTAACCCTTCCGAAAGTCGGAGAAGCTCAAGGATGGTACCGATCGATGCGCGCTACCCCATTTAGTGGGGGTAGAGCCTACTTGCAAGTCTCTCCGACCTTCACAAAAAAAGTTATTCAAGAATATCTCTTTCTCCTATGTGCTTTCATCCCTAACCCTAACCCTAACCCTTCCGAAAGTCGGAGAAGCTCAAGGATGGTACCGATCGATGCGCGCAACCCCATTTAGTGGGGGTAGAGCCTACTTGCAAGTCTCTCCGACCTTCACAAAAAAAGTAATTCAAGAATATCTCCTCAGATTTGGGGGAATTTCGTCGGTCGACCTCTTCCGAAGGTCGTACAAGCTCGGGGATGGTACCAATCGATCCGCAGGACCCAAATTAGTCCAGATGCAACCACTTTCCAAGTCTCTCCGACCTTCACAAAAAAAGTTATTCAAGAATATCTCTTTCTCCTATGTGCTTTCATCCCTAACCCTAACCCTAACCCTTCCGAAAGTCGGAGAAGCTCAAAGATGGTACTGATCGATGCGCGCTACCCCATTTAGTGGGGGTAGAGCCTACTTGCAAGTCTCTCCGACCTTCACAAAAAAAGTTATTCAAGAATATCTCTTTCTCCTATGTGCTTTCATCCCTAACCCTAACCCTAACCCTTCCGAAAGTCGGAGAAGCTCAAGGATGGTACCGATCGATGCGCGCTACCACATTTAGTGGGGTAGAGCCTACTTGCAAGTCTCTCCGACCTTCACAGAAAAAGTTATTCAAGAATATCTCTTTCTCCTATGTGCTTTCATCCCTAACCCTAACCCTAACCCTTCCGAAAGTCGGAGAAGCTCAAGGATGGTACCGATCGATGCGCGCAACCCCATTTAGTGGGGGTAGAGCCTACTTGCAAGTCTCTCCGACCTTCACAAAAAAAGTAATTCAAGAATATCTCCTCAGATTTGGGGGAATTTCGTCGGTCGACCTCTTCCGAAGGTCGTACAAGCTCGGGGATGGTACCAATCGATCCGCAGGACCCAAATTAGTCCAGATGCAACCACTTTCCAAGTCTCTCCGACCTTCACAAAAAAAGTTATTCAAGAATATCTCTTTCTCCTATGTGCTTTCATCCCTAACCCTAACCCTAACCCTTCCGAAAGTCGGAGAAGCTCAAGGATGGTACCGATCGATGCGCGCTACCCCATTTAGTGGGGGTAGAGCCTACTTGCAAGTCTCTCCGACCTTCACAAAAAAAGTTATTCAAGAATATCTCTTTCTCCTATGTGCTTTCATCCCTAACCCTAACCCTAACCCTTCCGAAAGTCGGAGAAGCTCAAGGATGGTACCGATCGATGCGCGCAACCCCATTTAGTGGGGGTAGAGCCTACTTGCAAGTCTCTCCGACCTTCACAAAAAAAGTAATTCAAGAATATCTCCTCAGATTTGGGGGAATTTCGTCGGTCGACCTCTTCCGAAGGTCGTACAAGCTCGGGGATGGTACCAATCGATCTGCAGGACCCAAATTAGTCCAGATGCAACCACTTTCCAAGTCTCTCCGACCTTCACAAAAAAAGTTATTCAAGAATATCTCTTTCTCCTATGTGCTTTCATCCCTAACCCTAACCCTAACCCTTCCGAAAGTCGGAGAAGCTCAAGGATGGTACCGATCGATGCGCGCTACCCCATTTAGTGGGGGTAGAGCCTACTTGCAAGTCTCTCCGACCTTCACAAAAAAAGTTATTCAAGAATATCTCTTTCTCCTATGTGCTTTCATCCCTAACCCTAACCCTAACCCTTCCGAAAGTCGGAGAAGCTCAAGGATGGTACCGATCGATGCGCGCAACCCCATTTAGTGGGGGTAGAGCCTACTTGCAAGTCTCTCCGACCTTCACAAAAAAAGTTATTCAAGAATATCTCCTCAGATTTGGGGGAATTTCGTCGGTCGACCTCTTCCGAAGGTCGTACAAGCTCGGGGATGGTACCAATCGATCCGCAGGACCCAAATTAGTCCAGATGCAACCACTTTCCAAGTCTCTCCGACCTTCACAAAAAAAGTTATTCAAGAATATCTCTTTCTCCTATGTGCTTTCATCCCTAACCCTAACCCTTCCGAAAGTCGGAGAAGCTCAAGGATGGTACCGATCGATGCGCGCAACCCCATTTAGTGGGGGTAGAGCCTACTTGCAAGTCTCTCCGACCTTCACAAAAAAAGTTATTCAAGAATATCTCTTTCTCCTATGTGCTTTCATCCCTAACCCTAACCCTAACCCTTCCGAAAGTCGGAGAAGCTCAAGGATGGTACCGATCGATGCGCGCAACCCCATTTAGTGGGGGTAGAGCCTACTTGCAAGTCTCTCCGACCTTCACAAAAAAAGTAATTCAAGAATATCTCCTCAGATTTGGGGGAATTTCGTCGGTCGACCTCTTTCGAAGGTCGTACAAGCTCGGGGATGGTACCAATCGATCCGCAGGACCCAAATTAGTCCAGATGCAACCACTTTCCAAGTCTCTCCGACCTTCACAAAAAAAGTTATTCAAGAATATCTCTTTCTCCTATGTGCTTTCATCCCTAACCCTAACCCTAACCCTTCCGAAAGTCGGAGAAGCTCAAGGATGGTACCGATCGATGCGCGCAACCCCATTTAGTGGGGGTAGAGCCTACTTGCAAGTCTCTCCGACCTTCACAAAAAAAGTTATTCAAGAATATCTCCTCAGATTTGGGGGAATTTCGTCGGTCGACCTCTTCCGAAGGTCGTACAAGCTCGGGGATGGTACCAATCGATCCGCAGGACCCAAATTAGTCCAGATGCAACCACTTTCCAAGTCTCTCCGACCTTCACAAAAAAAGTTATTCAAGAATATCTCTTTCTCCTATGTGCTTTCATCCCTAACCCTAACCCTTCCGAAAGTCGGAGAAGCTCAAGGATGGTACCGATCGATGCGCGCTACCCCATTTAGTGGGGGTAGAGCCTACTTGCAAGTCTCTCAGACCTTCACAAAAAAAGTTATTCAAGAATATCTCCTCAGATTTGGGGGAATTTCGTCGGTCGACCTCTTCCGAAGGTCGTACAAGCTCGGGGATGGTACCAATCGATCCGCAGGACCCAAATTAGTCCAGATGCAACCACTTTCCAAGTCTCTCCGACCTTCACAAAAAAAGTTATTCAAGAATATCTCTTTCTCCTATGTGCTTTCATCCCTAACCCTAACCCTAACCCTTCCGAAAGTCGGAGAAGCTCAAGGATGGTACCGATCGATGCGCGCTACCCCATTTAGTGGGGGCAGAGCCTACTTGCAAGTCTCTCCGACCTTCACAAAAAAAGTTATTCAAGAATATCTCTTTCTCCTATGTGCTTTCATCCCTAACCCTAACCCTAACCCTTCCGAAAGTCGGAGAAGCTCAAGGATGGTACCGATCGATGCGCGCAACCCCATTTAGTGGGGGTAGAGCCTACTTGCAAGTCTCTCCGACCTTCACAAAAAAAGTAATTCAAGAATATCTCCTCAGATTTGGGGGAATTTCGTCGGTCGACCTCTTCCGAAGGTCGTACAAGCTCGGGGATGGTACCAATCGATCCGCAGGACCCAAATTAGTCCAGATGCAACCACTTTCCAAGTCTCTCCGACCTTCACAAAAAAAGTTATTCAAGAATATCTCTTTCTCCTATGTGCTTTCATCCCTAACCCTAACCCTAACCCTTCCGAAAGTCGGAGAAGCTCAAGGATGGTACCGATCGATGCGCGCTACCCCATTTAGTGGGGGCAGAGCCTACTTGCAAGTCTCTCCGACCTTCACAAAAAAAGTTATTCAAGAATATCTCTTTCTCCTATGTGCTTTCATCCCTAACCCTAACCCTAACCCTTCCGAAAGTCGGAGAAGCTCAAGGATGGTACCGATCGATGCGCGCTACCCCATTTAGTGGGGGTAGAGCCTACTTGCAAGTCTCTCCGACCTTCACAAAAAAAGTTATTCAAGAATATCTCTTTCTCCTATGTGCTTTCATCCCTAACCCTAACCCTAACCCTTCCGAAAGTCGGAGAAGCTCAAGGATGGTACCGATCGATGCGCGCAACCCCATTTAGTGGGGGTAGAGCCTACTTGCAAGTCTCTCCGACCTTCACAAAAAAAGTAATTCAAGAATATCTCCTCAGATTTGGGGGAATTTCGTCGGTCGACCTCTTCCGAAGGTCGTACAAGCTCGGGGATGGTACCAATCGATCCGCAGGACCCAAATTAGTCCAGATGCAACCACTTTCCAAGTCTCTCCGACCTTCACAAAAAAAGTTATTCAAGAATATCTCTTTCTCCTATGTGCTTTCATCCCTAACCCTAACCCTAACCCTTCCGAAAGTCGGAGAAGCTCAAGGATGGTACCGATCGATGCGCGCTACCCCATTTAGTGGGGGTAGAGCCTACTTGCAAGTCTCTCCGACCTTCACAAAAAAAGTTATTCAAGAATATCTCTTTCTCCTATGTGCTTTCATCCCTAACCCTAACCCTTCCGAAAGTCGGAGAAGCTCAAGGATGGTACCGATCGATGCGCGCTACCCCATTTAGTGGGGGTAGAGCCTACTTGCAAGTCTCTCAAACCTTCACAAAAAAAGTTATTCAAGAATATCTCCTCAGATTTGGGGGAATTTCGTCGGTCGACCTCTTCCGAAGGTCGTACAAGCTCGGGGATGGTACCAATCGATCCGCAGGACCCAAATTAGTCCAGATGCAACCACTTTCCAAGTCTCTCCGACCTTCACAAAAAAAGTTATTCAAGAATATCTCTTTCTCCTATGTGCTTTCATCCCTAACCCTAACCCTAACCCTTCCGAAAGTCGGAGAAGCTCAAGGATGGTACCGATCGATGCGCGCAACCCCATTTAGTGGGGGTAGAGCCTACTTGCAAGTCTCTCCGACCTTCACAAAAAAAGTAATTCAAGAATATCTCCTCAGATTTGGGGGAATTTCGTCGGTCGACCTCTTCCGAAGGTCGTACAAGCTCGGGGATGGTACCAATCGATCCGCAGGACCCAAATTAGTCCAGATGCAACCACTTTCCAAGTCTCTCCGACCTTCACAAAAAAAGTTATTCAAGAATATCTCTTTCTCCTATGTGCTTTCATCCCTAACCCTAACCCTAACCCTTCCGAAAGTCGGAGAAGCTCAAGGATGGTACCGATCGATGCGCGCTACCACATTTAGTGGGGGTAGAGCCTACTTGCAAGTCTCTCCGACCTTCACAGAAAAAGTTATTCAAGAATATCTCTTTCTCCTATGTGCTTTCATCCCTAACCCTAACCCTAACCCTTCCGAAAGTCGGAGAAGCTCAAGGATGGTACCGATCGATGCGCGCAACCCCATTTAGTGGGGGTAGAGCCTACTTGCAAGTCTCTCCGACCTTCACAAAAAAAGTAATTCAAGAATATCTCCTCAGATTTGGGGGAATTTCGTCGGTCGACCTCTTCCGAAGGTCGTACAAGCTCGGGGATGGTACCAATCGATCCGCAGGACCCAAATTAGTCCAGATGCAACCACTTTCCAAGTCTCTCCGACCTTCACAAAAAAAGTTATTCAAGAATATCTCTTTCTCCTATGTGCTTTCATCCCTAACCCTAACCCTAACCCTTCCGAAAGTCGGAGAAGCTCAAAGATGGTACCGATCGATGCGCGCTACCCCATTTAGTGGGGGTAGAGCCTACTTGCAAGTCTCTCCGACCTTCACAAAAAAAGTTATTCAAGAATATCTCTTTCTCCTATGTGCTTTCATCCCTAACCCTAACCCTAACCCTTCCGAAAGTCGGAGAAGCTCAAGGATGGTACCGATCGATGCGCGCAACCCCATTTAGTGGGGGTAGAGCCTACTTGCAAGTCTCTCCGACCTTCACAAAAAAAGTAATTCAAGAATATCTCCTCAGATTTGGGGGAATTTCGTCGGTCGACCTCTTCCGAAGGTCGTACAAGCTCGGGGATGGTACCAATCGATCTGCAGGACCCAAATTAGTCCAGATGCAACCACTTTCCAAGTCTCTCCGACCTTCACAAAAAAAGTTATTCAAGAATATCTCTTTCTCCTATGTGCTTTCATCCCTAACCCTAACCCTAACCCTTCCGAAAGTCGGAGAAGCTCAAGGATGGTACCGATCGATGCGCGCTACCCCATTTAGTGGGGGTAGAGCCTACTTGCAAGTCTCTCCGACCTTCACAAAAAAAGTTATTCAAGAATATCTCTTTCTCCTATGTGCTTTCATCCCTAACCCTAACCCTAACCCTTCCGAAAGTCGGAGAAGCTCAAGGATGGTACCGATCGATGCGCGCAACCCCATTTAGTGGGGGTAGAGCCTACTTGCAAGTCTCTCCGACCTTCACAAAAAAAGTTATTCAAGAATATCTCCTCAGATTTGGGGGAATTTCGTCGGTCGACCTCTTCCGAAGGTCGTACAAGCTCGGGGATGGTACCAATCGATCCGCAGGACCCAAATTAGTCCAGATGCAACCACTTTCCAAGTCTCTCCGACCTTCACAAAAAAAGTTATTCAAGAATATCTCTTTCTCCTATGTGCTTTCATCCCTAACCCTAACCCTTCCGAAAGTCGGAGAAGCTCAAGGATGGTACCGATCGATGCGCGCAACCCCATTTAGTGGGGGTAGAGCCTACTTGCAAGTCTCTCCGACCTTCACAAAAAAAGTTATTCAAGAATATCTCTTTCTCCTATGTGCTTTCATCCCTAACCCTAACCCTAACCCTTCCGAAAGTCGGAGAAGCTCAAGGATGGTACCGATCGATGCGCGCAACCCCATTTAGTGGGGGTAGAGCCTACTTGCAAGTCTCTCCGACCTTCACAAAAAAAGTAATTCAAGAATATCTCCTCAGATTTGGGGGAATTTCGTCGGTCGACCTCTTTCGAAGGTCGTACAAGCTCGGGGATGGTACCAATCGATCCGCAGGACCCAAATTAGTCCAGATGCAACCACTTTCCAAGTCTCTCCGACCTTCACAAAAAAAGTTATTCAAGAATATCTCTTTCTCCTATGTGCTTTCATCCCTAACCCTAACCCTAACCCTTCCGAAAGTCGGAGAAGCTCAAGGATGGTACCGATCGATGCGCGCTACCCCATTTAGTGGGGGTAGAGCCTACTTGCAAGTCTCTCCGACCTTCACAAAAAAAGTTATTCAAGAATATCTCTTTCTCCTATGTGCTTTCATCCCTAACCCTAACCCTAACCCTTCCGAAAGTCGGAGAAGCTCAAGGATGGTACCGATCGATGCGCGCAACCCCATTTAGTGGGGGTAGAGCCTACTTGCAAGTCTCTCCGACCTTCACAAAAAAAGTTATTCAAGAATATCTCCTCAGATTTGGGGGAATTTCGTCGGTCGACCTCTTCCGAAGGTCGTACAAGCTCGGGGATGGTACCAATCGATCCGCAGGACCCAAATTAGTCCAGATGCAACCACTTTCCAAGTCTCTCCGACCTTCACAAAAAAAGTTATTCAAGAATATCTCTTTCTCCTATGTGCTTTCATCCCTAACCCTAACCCTTCCGAAAGTCGGAGAAGCTCAAGGATGGTACCGATCGATGCGCGCTACCCCATTTAGTGGGGGTAGAGCCTACTTGCAAGTCTCTCAGACCTTCACAAAAAAAGTTATTCAAGAATATCTCCTCAGATTTGGGGGAATTTCGTCGGTCGACCTCTTCCGAAGGTCGTACAAGCTCGGGGATGGTACCAATCGATCCGCAGGACCCAAATTAGTCCAGATGCAACCACTTTCCAAGTCTCTCCGACCTTCACAAAAAAAGTAATTCAAGAATATCTCCTCAGATTTGGGGGAATTTCGTCGGTCGACCTCTTCCGAAGGTCGTACAAGCTCGGGGATGGTACCAATCGATCCGCAGGACCCAAATTAGTCCAGATGCAACCACTTTCCAAGTCTCTCCGACCTTCACAAAAAAAGTTATTCAAGAATATCTCTTTCTCCTATGTGCTTTCATCCCTAACCCTAACCCTAACCCTTCCGAAAGTCGGAGAAGCTCAAGGATGGTACCGATCGATGCGCGCTACCCCATTTAGTGGGGGCAGAGCCTACTTGCAAGTCTCTCCGACCTTCACAAAAAAAGTTATTCAAGAATATCTCTTTCTCCTATGTGCTTTCATCCCTAACCCTAACCCTAACCCTTCCGAAAGTCGGAGAAGCTCAAGGATGGTACCGATCGATGCGCGCTACCCCATTTAGTGGGGGTAGAGCCTACTTGCAAGTCTCTCCGACCTTCACAAAAAAAGTTATTCAAGAATATCTCTTTCTCCTATGTGCTTTCATCCCTAACCCTAACCCTAACCCTTCCGAAAGTCGGAGAAGCTCAAGGATGGTACCGATCGATGCGCGCAACCCCATTTAGTGGGGGTAGAGCCTACTTGCAAGTCTCTCCGACCTTCACAAAAAAAGTAATTCAAGAATATCTCCTCAGATTTGGGGGAATTTCGTCGGTCGACCTCTTCCGAAGGTCGTACAAGCTCGGGGATGGTACCAATCGATCCGCAGGACCCAAATTAGTCCAGATGCAACCACTTTCCAAGTCTCTCCGACCTTCACAAAAAAAGTTATTCAAGAATATCTCTTTCTCCTATGTGCTTTCATCCCTAACCCTAACCCTAACCCTTCCGAAAGTCGGAGAAGCTCAAGGATGGTACCGATCGATGCGCGCTACCCCATTTAGTGGGGGTAGAGCCTACTTGCAAGTCTCTCCGACCTTCACAAAAAAAGTTATTCAAGAATATTTCTTTCTCCTATGTGCTTTCATCCCTAACCCTAACCCTTCCGAAAGTCGGAGAAGCTCAAGGATGGTACCGATCGATGCGCGCTACCCCATTTAGTGGGGGTAGAGCCTACTTGCAAGTCTCTCAAACCTTCACAAAAAAAGTTATTCAAGAATATCTCCTCAGATTTGGGGGAATTTCGTCGGTCGACCTCTTCCGAAGGTCGTACAAGCTCGGGGATGGTACCAATCGATCCGCAGGACCCAAATTAGTCCAGATGCAACCACTTTCCAAGTCTCTCCGACCTTCACAAAAAAAGTTATTCAAGAATATCTCTTTCTCCTATGTGCTTTCATCCCTAACCCTAACCCTAACCCTTCCGAAAGTCGGAGAAGCTCAAGGATGGTACCGATCGATGCGCGCAACCCCATTTAGTGGGGGTAGAGCCTACTTGCAAGTCTCTCCGACCTTCACAAAAAAAGTAATTCAAGAATATCTCCTCAGATTTGGGGGAATTTCGTCGGTCGACCTCTTCCGAAGGTCGTACAAGCTCGGGGATGGTACCAATCGATCCGCAGGACCCAAATTAGTCCAGATGCAACCACTTTCCAAGTCTCTCCGACCTTCACAAAAAAAGTTATTCAAGAATATCTCTTTCTCCTATGTGCTTTCATCCCTAACCCTAACCCTAACCCTTCCGAAAGTCGGAGAAGCTCAAGGATGGTACCGATCGATGCGCGCTACCCCATTTAGTGGGGGTAGAGCCTACTTGCAAGTCTCTCCGACCTTCACAAAAAAAGTTATTCAAGAATATCTCTTTCTCCTATGTGCTTTCATCCCTAACCCTAACCCTAACCCTTCCGAAAGTCGGAGAAGCTCAAGGATGGTACCGATCGATGCGCGCAACCCCATTTAGTGGGGGTAGAGCCTACTTGCAAGTCTCTCCGACCTTCACAAAAAAAGTTATTCAAGAATATCTCCTCAGATTTGGGGGAATTTCGTCGGTCGACCTCTTCCGAAGGTCGTACAAGCTCGGGGATGGTACCAATCGATCCGCAGGACCCAAATTAGTCCAGATGCAACCACTTTCCAAGTCTCTCCGACCTTCACAAAAAAAGTTATTCAAGAATATCTCTTTCTCCTATGTGCTTTCATCCCTAACCCTAACCCTTCCGAAAGTCGGAGAAGCTCAAGGATGGTACCGATCGATGCGCGCTACCCCATTTAGTGGGGGTAGAGCCTACTTGCAAGTCTCTCAGACCTTCACAAAAAAAGTTATTCAAGAATATCTCCTCAGATTTGGGGGAATTTCGTCGGTCGACCTCTTCCGAAGGTCGTACAAGCTCGGGGATGGTACCAATCGATCCGCAGGACCCAAATTAGTCCAGATGCAACCACTTTCCAAGTCTCTCCGACCTTCACAAAAAAAGTTATTCAAGAATATCTCTTTCTCCTATGTGCTTTCATCCCTAACCCTAACCCTAACCCTTCCGAAAGTCGGAGAAGCTCAAGGATGGTACCGATCGATGCGCGCTACCCCATTTAGTGGGGGCAGAGCCTACTTGCAAGTCTCTCCGACCTTCACAAAAAAAGTTATTCAAGAATATCTCTTTCTCCTATGTGCTTTCATCCCTAACCCTAACCCTAACCCTTCCGAAAGTCGGAGAAGCTCAAGGATGGTACCGATCGATGCGCGCTACCCCATTTAGTGGGGGTAGAGCCTACTTGCAAGTCTCTCCGACCTTCACAAAAAAAGTTATTCAAGAATATCTCTTTCTCCTATGTGCTTTCATCCCTAACCCTAACCCTAACCCTTCCGAAAGTCGGAGAAGCTCAAGGATGGTACCGATCGATGCGCGCAACCCCATTTAGTGGGGGTAGAGCCTACTTGCAAGTCTCTCCGACCTTCACAAAAAAAGTAATTCAAGAATATCTCCTCAGATTTGGGGGAATTTCGTCGGTCGACCTCTTCCGAAGGTCGTACAAGCTCGGGGATGGTACCAATCGATCCGCAGGACCCAAATTAGTCCAGATGCAACCACTTTCCAAGTCTCTCCGACCTTCACAAAAAAAGTTATTCAAGAATATCTCTTTCTCCTATGTGCTTTCATCCCTAACCCTAACCCTAACCCTTCCGAAAGTCGGAGAAGCTCAAGGATGGTACCGATCGATGCGCGCTACCCCATTTAGTGGGGGCAGAGCCTACTTGCAAGTCTCTCCGACCTTCACAAAAAAAGTTATTCAAGAATATCTCTTTCTCCTATGTGCTTTCATCCCTAACCCTAACCCTAACCCTTCCGAAAGTCGGAGAAGCTCAAGGATGGTACCGATCGATGCGCGCTACCCCATTTAGTGGGGGTAGAGCCTACTTGCAAGTCTCTCCGACCTTCACAAAAAAAGTTATTCAAGAATATCTCTTTCTCCTATGTGCTTTCATCCCTAACCCTAACCCTAACCCTTCCGAAAGTCGGAGAAGCTCAAGGATGGTACCGATCGATGCGCGCAACCCCATTTAGTGGGGGTAGAGCCTACTTGCAAGTCTCTCCGACCTTCACAAAAAAAGTAATTCAAGAATATCTCCTCAGATTTGGGGGAATTTCGTCGGTCGACCTCTTCCGAAGGTCGTACAAGCTCGGGGATGGTACCAATCGATCCGCAGGACCCAAATTAGTCCAGATGCAACCACTTTCCAAGTCTCTCCGACCTTCACAAAAAAAGTTATTCAAGAATATCTCTTTCTCCTATGTGCTTTCATCCCTAACCCTAACCCTAACCCTTCCGAAAGTCGGAGAAGCTCAAGGATGGTACCGATCGATGCGCGCTACCCCATTTAGTGGGGGTAGAGCCTACTTGCAAGTCTCTCCGACCTTCACAAAAAAAGTTATTCAAGAATATCTCTTTCTCCTATGTGCTTTCATCCCTAACCCTAACCCTAACCCTTCCGAAAGTCGGAGAAGCTCAAGGATGGTACCGATCGATGCGCGCAACCCCATTTAGTGGGGGTAGAGCCTACTTGCAAGTCTCTCCGACCTTCACAAAAAAAGTTATTCAAGAATATCTCCTCAGATTTGGGGGAATTTCGGCGGTCGACCTCTTCCGAAGGTCGTACAAGCTCGGGGATGGTACCAATCGATCCGCAGGACCCAAATTAGTCCAGATGCAACCACTTTCTAAGTCTCTCCGACCTTCACAAAAAAAGTTATTCAAGAATATCTCTTTCTCCTATGTGCTTTCATCCCTAACCCTAACCCTTCCGAAAGTCGGAGAAGCTCAAGGATGGTACCGATCGATGCGCGCAACCCCATTTAGTGGGGGTAGAGCCTACTTGCAAGTCTCTCCGACCTTCACAAAAAAAGTTATTCAAGAATATCTCTTTCTCCTATGTGCTTTCATCCCTAACCCTAACCCTAACCCTTCCGAAAGTCGGAGAAGCTCAAGGATGGTACCGATCGATGCGCGCAACCCCATTTAGTGGGGGTAGAGCCTACTTGCAAGTCTCTCCGACCTTCACAAAAAAAGTAATTCAAGAATATCTCCTCAGATTTGGGGGAATTTCGTCGGTCGACCTCTTTCGAAGGTCGTACAAGCTCGGGGATGGTACCAATCGATCCGCAGGACCCAAATTAGTCCAGATGCAACCACTTTCCAAGTCTCTCCGACCTTCACAAAAAAA
This sequence comes from Limanda limanda, assembly GCF_963576545.1. NCBI lineage: Eukaryota > Metazoa > Chordata > Actinopteri > Pleuronectiformes > Pleuronectidae > Limanda > Limanda limanda. The sequence goes on from NW_026870394.1 coordinate 372,569, forward strand.
GTTATTCAAGAATATCTCTTTCTCCTATGTGCTTTCATCCCTAACCCTAACCCTAACCCTTCCGAAAGTCGGAGAAGCTCAAGGATGGTACCGATCGATGCGCGCTACCCCATTTAGTGGGGGTAGAGCCTACTTGCAAGTCTCTCCGACCTTCACAAAAAAAGTTATTCAAGAATATCTCTTTCTCCTATGTGCTTTCATCCCTAACCCTAACCCTAACCCTTCCGAAAGTCGGAGAAGCTCAAGGATGGTACCGATCGATGCGCGCAACCCCATTTAGTGGGGGTAGAGCCTACTTGCAAGTCTCTCCGACCTTCACAAAAAAAGTTATTCAAGAATATCTCCTCAGATTTGGGGGAATTTCGTCGGTCGACCTCTTCCGAAGGTCGTACAAGCTCCGGGATGGTACCAATCGATCCGCAGGACCCAAATTAGTCCAGATGCAACCACTTTCCAAGTCTCTCCGACCTTCACAAAAAAAGTTATTCAAGAATATCTCTTTCTCCTATGTGCTTTCATCCCTAACCCTAACCCTTCCGAAAGTCGGAGAAGCTCAAGGATGGTACCGATCGATGCGCGCTACCCCATTTAGTGGGGGTAGAGCCTACTTGCAAGTCTCTCAGACCTTCACAAAAAAAGTTATTCAAGAATATCTCCTCAGATTTGGGGGAATTTCGTCGGTCGACCTCTTCCGAAGGTCGTACAAGCTCGGGGATGGTACCAATCGATCCGCAGGACCCAAATTAGTCCAGATGCAACCACTTTCCAAGTCTCTCCGACCTTCACAAAAAAAGTTATTCAAGAATATCTCTTTCTCCTATGTGCTTTCATCCCTAACCCTAACCCTAACCCTTCCGAAAGTCGGAGAAGCTCAAGGATGGTACCGATCGATGCGCGCTACCCCATTTAGTGGGGGCAGAGCCTACTTGCAAGTCTCTCCGACCTTCACAAAAAAAGTTATTCAAGAATATCTCTTTCTCCTATGTGCTTTCATCCCTAACCCTAACCCTAACCCTTCCGAAAGTCGGAGAAGCTCAAGGATGGTACCGATCGATGCGCGCTACCCCATTTAGTGGGGGTAGAGCCTACTTGCAAGTCTCTCCGACCTTCACAAAAAAAGTTATTCAAGAATATCTCTTTCTCCTATGTGCTTTCATCCCTAACCCTAACCCTAACCCTTCCGAAAGTCGGAGAAGCTCAAGGATGGTACCGATCGATGCGCGCAACCCCATTTAGTGGGGGTAGAGCCTACTTGCAAGTCTCTCCGACCTTCACAAAAAAAGTAATTCAAGAATATCTCCTCAGATTTGGGGGAATTTCGTCGGTCGACCTCTTCCGAAGGTCGTACAAGCTCGGGGATGGTACCAATCGATCCGCAGGACCCAAATTAGTCCAGATGCAACCACTTTCCAAGTCTCTCCGACCTTCACAAAAAAAGTTATTCAAGAATATCTCTTTCTCCTATGTGCTTTCATCCCTAACCCTAACCCTAACCCTTCCGAAAGTCGGAGAAGCTCAAGGATGGTACCGATCGATGCGCGCTACCCCATTTAGTGGGGGCAGAGCCTACTTGCAAGTCTCTCCGACCTTCACAAAAAAAGTTATTCAAGAATATCTCTTTCTCCTATGTGCTTTCATCCCTAACCCTAACCCTAACCCTTCCGAAAGTCGGAGAAGCTCAAGGATGGTACCGATCGATGCGCGCTACCCCATTTAGTGGGGGTAGAGCCTACTTGCAAGTCTCTCCGACCTTCACAAAAAAAGTTATTCAAGAATATCTCTTTCTCCTATGTGCTTTCATCCCTAACCCTAACCCTAACCCTTCCGAAAGTCGGAGAAGCTCAAGGATGGTACCGATCGATGCGCGCAACCCCATTTAGTGGGGGTAGAGCCTACTTGCAAGTCTCTCCGACCTTCACAAAAAAAGTAATTCAAGAATATCTCCTCAGATTTGGGGGAATTTCGTCGGTCGACCTCTTCCGAAGGTCGTACAAGCTCGGGGATGGTACCAATCGATCCGCAGGACCCAAATTAGTCCAGATGCAACCACTTTCCAAGTCTCTCCGACCTTCACAAAAAAAGTTATTCAAGAATATCTCTTTCTCCTATGTGCTTTCATCCCTAACCCTAACCCTAACCCTTCCGAAAGTCGGAGAAGCTCAAGGATGGTACCGATCGATGCGCGCTACCCCATTTAGTGGGGGTAGAGCCTACTTGCAAGTCTCTCCGACCTTCACAAAAAAAGTTATTCAAGAATATCTCTTTCTCCTATGTGCTTTCATCCCTAACCCTAACCCTTCCGAAAGTCGGAGAAGCTCAAGGATGGTACCGATCGATGCGCGCTACCCCATTTAGTGGGGGTAGAGCCTACTTGCAAGTCTCTCAAACCTTCACAAAAAAAGTTATTCAAGAATATCTCCTCAGATTTGGGGGAATTTCGTCGGTCGACCTCTTCCGAAGGTCGTACAAGCTCGGGGATGGTACCAATCGATCCGCAGGACCCAAATTAGTCCAGATGCAACCACTTTCCAAGTCTCTCCGACCTTCACAAAAAAAGTTATTCAAGAATATCTCTTTCTCCTATGTGCTTTCATCCCTAACCCTAACCCTAACCCTTCCGAAAGTCGGAGAAGCTCAAGGATGGTACCGATCGATGCGCGCAACCCCATTTAGTGGGGGTAGAGCCTACTTGCAAGTCTCTCCGACCTTCACAAAAAAAGTAATTCAAGAATATCTCCTCAGATTTGGGGGAATTTCGTCGGTCGACCTCTTCCGAAGGTCGTACAAGCTCGGGGATGGTACCAATCGATCCGCAGGACCCAAATTAGTCCAGATGCAACCACTTTCCAAGTCTCTCCGACCTTCACAAAAAAAGTTATTCAAGAATATCTCTTTCTCCTATGTGCTTTCATCCCTAACCCTAACCCTAACCCTTCCGAAAGTCGGAGAAGCTCAAGGATGGTACCGATCGATGCGCGCTACCCCATTTAGTGGGGGTAGAGCCTACTTGCAAGTCTCTCCGACCTTCACAAAAAAAGTTATTCAAGAATATCTCTTTCTCCTATGTGCTTTCATCCCTAACCCTAACCCTAACCCTTCCGAAAGTCGGAGAAGCTCAAGGATGGTACCGATCGATGCGCGCAACCCCATTTAGTGGGGGTAGAGCCTACTTGCAAGTCTCTCCGACCTTCACAAAAAAAGTTATTCAAGAATATCTCCTCAGATTTGGGGGAATTTCGTCGGTCGACCTCTTCCGAAGGTCGTACAAGCTCGGGGATGGTACCAATCGATCCGCAGGACCCAAATTAGTCCAGATGCAACCACTTTCCAAGTCTCTCCGACCTTCACAAAAAAAGTTATTCAAGAATATCTCTTTCTCCTATGTGCTTTCATCCCTAACCCTAACCCTTCCGAAAGTCGGAGAAGCTCAAGGATGGTACCGATCGATGCGCGCTACCCCATTTAGTGGGGGTAGAGCCTACTTGCAAGTCTCTCAGTCCTTCACAAAAAAAGTTATTCAAGAATATCTCCTCAGATTTGGGGGAATTTCGTCGGTCGACCTCTTCCGAAGGTCGTACAAGCTCGGGGATGGTACCAATCGATCCGCAGGACCCAAATTAGTCCAGATGCAACCACTTTCCAAGTCTCTCCGACCTTCACAAAAAAAGTTATTCAAGAATATCTCTTTCTCCTATGTGCTTTCATCCCTAACCCTAACCCTAACCCTTCCGAAAGTCGGAGAAGCTCAAGGATGGTACCGATCGATGCGCGCTACCCCATTTAGTGGGGGTAGAGCCTACTTGCAAGTCTCTCAGTCCTTCACAAAAAAAGTTATTCAAGAATATCTCCTCAGATTTGGGGGAATTTCGTCGGTCGACCTCTTCCGAAGGTCGTACAAGCTCGGGGATGGTACCAATCGATCCGCAGGACCCAAATTAGTCCAGATGCAACCACTTTCCAAGTCTCTCCGACCTTCACAAAAAAAGTTATTCAAGAATATCTCTTTCTCCTATGTGCTTTCATCCCTAACCCTAACCCTAACCCTTCCGAAAGTCGGAGAAGCTCAAGGATGGTACCGATCGATGCGCGCTACCCCATTTAGTGGGGGTAGAGCCTACTTGCAAGTCTCTCCGACCTTCACAAAAAAAGTTATTCAAGAATATCTCTTTCTCCTATGTGCTTTCATCCCTAACCCTAACCCTAACCCTTCCAAAAGTCGGAGAAGCTCAAGGATGGTACCGATCGATGCGCGCAACCCCATTTAGTGGGGGTAGAGCCTACTTGCAAGTCTCTCCGACCTTCACGAAAAAAGTTATTCAAGAATATCTCCTCAGATTTGGGGGAATTTCGTCGGTCGACCTCTTCCGAAGGTCGTACAAGCTCGGGGATGGTACCAATCGATCCGCAGGACCCAAATTAGTCCAGATGCAACCACTTTCCAAGTCTCTCCGACCTTCACAAAAAAAGTTATTCAAGAATATCTCTTTCTCCTATGTGCTTTCATCCCTAACCCTAACCCTAACCCTTCCGAAAGTCGGAGAAGCTCAAGGATGGTACCGATCGATGCGCGCTACCCCATTTAGTGGGGGTAGAGCCTTCTTGCAAGTCTCTCCGACCTTCACAAAAAAAGTTATTCAAGAATATCTCTTTCTCCTATGTGCTTTCATCCCTAACCCTAACCCTAACCCTTCCGAAAGTCGGAGAAGCTCAAGGATGGTACCGATCGATGCGCGCTACCCCATTTAGTGGGGGTAGAGCCTACTTGCAAGTCTCTCCGACCTTCACAAAAAAAGTTATTCAAGAATATCTCTTTCTCCTATGTGCTTTCATCCCTAACCCTAACCCTAACCCTTCCAAAAGTCGGAGAAGCTCAAGGATGGTACCGATCGATGCGCGCAACCCCATTTAGTGGGGGTAGAGCCTACTTGCAAGTCTCTCCGACCTTCACGAAAAAAGTTATTCAAGAATATCTCCTCAGATTTGGGGGAATTTCGTCGGTCGACCTCTTCCGAAGGTCGTACAAGCTCGGGGATGGTACCAATCGATCCGCAGGACCCAAATTAGTCCAGATGCAACCACTTTCCAAGTCTCTCCGACCTTCACAAAAAAAGTTATTCAAGAATATCTCTTTCTCCTATGTGCTTTCATCCCTAACCCTAACCCTAACCCTTCCGAAAGTCGGAGAAGCTCAAGGATGGTACCGATCGATGCGCGCTACCCCATTTAGTGGGGGTAGAGCCTTCTTGCAAGTCTCTCCGACCTTCACAAAAAAAGTTATTCAAGAATATCTCTTTCTCCTATGTGCTTTCATCCCTAACCCTAACCCTAACCCTTCCGAAAGTCGGAGAAGCTCAAGGATGGTACCGATCGATGCGCGCTACCCCATTTAGTGGGGGTAGAGCCTACTTGCAAGTCTCTCCGACCTTCACAAAAAAAGTTATTCAAGAATATCTCCTCAGATTTGGGGGAATTTCGTCGGTCGACCTCTTCCGAAGGTCGTACAAGCTCGGGGATGGTACCAATCGATCCGCAGGACCCAAATTAGTCCAGATGCAACCACTTTCCAAGTCTCTCCGACCTTCACAAAAAAAGTTATTCAAGAATATCTCTTTCTCCTATGTGCTTTCATCCCTAACCCTAACCCTAACCCTTCCGAAAGTCGGAGAAGCTCAAGGATGGTACCGATCGATGCGCGCTACCCCATTTAGTGGGGGTAGAGCCTACTTGCAAGTCTCTCCGACCTTCACAAAAAAAGTTATTCAAGAATATCTCTTTCTCCTATGTGCTTTCATCCCTAACCCTAACCCTAACCCTTCCGAAAGTCGGAGAAGCTCAAGGATGGTACCGATCGATGCGCGCAACCCCATTTAGTGGGGGTAGAGCCTACTTGCAAGTCTCTCCGACCTTCACAAAAAAAGTAATTCAAGAATATCTCCTCAGATTTGGGGGAATTTCGTCGGTCGACCTCTTCCGAAGGTCGTACAAGCTCGGGGATGGTACCAATCGATCCGCAGGACCCAAATTAGTCCAGATGCAACCACTTTCCAAGTCTCTCCGACCTTCACAAAAAAAGTTATTCAAGAATATCTCTTTCTCCTATGTGCTTTCATCCCTAACCCTAACCCTAACCCTTCCGAAAGTCGGAGAAGCTCAAGGATGGTACCGATCGATGCGCGCTACCCCATTTAGTGGGGGTAGAGCCTACTTGCAAGTCTCTCCGACCTTCACAAAAAAAGTTATTCAAGAATATCTCTTTCTCCTATGTGCTTTCATCCCTAACCCTAACCCTTCCGAAAGTCGGAGAAGCTCAAGGATGGTACCGATCGATGCGCGTTACCCCATTTAGTGGGGGTAGAGCCTACTTGCAAGTCTCTCAGACCTTCACAAAAAAAGTTATTCAAGAATATCTCCTCAGATTTGGGGGAATTTCGTCGGTCGACCTCTTCCGAAGGTCGTACAAGCTCGGGGATGGTACCAATCGATCCGCAGGACCCAAATTAGTCCAGATGCAACCACTTTCCAAGTCTCTCCGACCTTCACAAAAAAAGTTATTCAAGAATATCTCTTTCTCCTATGTGCTTTCATCCCTAACCCTAACCCTAACCCTTCCGAAAGTCGGAGAAGCTCAAGGATGGTACCGATCGATGCGCGCTACCCCATTTAGTGGGGGCAGAGCCTACTTGCAAGTCTCTCCGACCTTCACAAAAAAAGTTATTCAAGAATATCTCTTTCTCCTATGTGCTTTCATCCCTAACCCTAACCCTAACCCTTCCGAAAGTCGGAGAAGCTCAAGGATGGTACCGATCGATGCGCGCTACCCCATTTAGTGGGGGTAGAGCCTACTTGCAAGTCTCTCCGACCTTCACAAAAAAAGTTATTCAAGAATATCTCTTTCTCCTATGTGCTTTCATCCCTAACCCTAACCCTAACCCTTCCGAAAGTCGGAGAAGCTCAAGGATGGTACCGATCGATGCGCGCTACCCCATTTAGTGGGGGTAGAGCCTACTTGCAAGTCTCTCCGACCTTCACAAAAAAAGTTATTCAAGAATATCTCTTTCTCCTATGTGCTTTCATCCCTAACCCTAACCCTAACCCTTCCGAAAGTCGGAGAAGCTCAAGGATGGTACCGATCGATGCGCGCAACCCCATTTAGTGGGGGTAGAGCCTACTTGCAAGTCTCTCCGACCTTCACAAAAAAAGTTATTCAAGAATATCTCCTCAGATTTGGGGGAATTTCGTCGGTCGACCTCTTCCGAAGGTCGTACAAGCTCGGGGATGGTACCAATCGATCCGCAGGACCCAAATTAGTCCAGATGCAACCACTTTCCAAGTCTCTCCGACCTTCACAAAAAAAGTTATTCAAGAATATCTCTTTCTCCTATGTGCTTTCATCCCTAACCCTAACCCTAACCCTTCCGAAAGTCGGAGAAGCTCAAGGATGGTACCGATCGATGCGCGCTACCCCATTTAGTGGGGGTAGAGCCTACTTGCAAGTCTCTCCGACCTTCACAAAAAAAGTTATTCAAGAATATCTCTTTCTCCTATGTGCTTTCATCCCTAACCCTAACCCTAACCCTTCCAAAAGTCGGAGAAGCTCAAGGATGGTACCGATCGATGCGCGCAACCCCATTTAGTGGGGGTAGAGCCTACTTGCAAGTCTCTCCGACCTTCACAAAAAAAGTTATTCAAGAATATCTCCTCAGATTTGGGGGAATTTCGTCGGTCGACCTCTTTCGAAGGTCGTACAAGCTCGGGGATGGTACCAATCGATCCGCAGGACCCAAATTAGTCCAGATGCAACCACTTTCCAAGTCTCTCCGACCTTCACAAAAAAAGTTATTCAAGAATATCTCTTTCTCCTATGTGCTTTCATCCCTAACCCTAACCCTAACCCTTCCGAAAGTCGGAGAAGCTCAACGATGGTACCGATCGATGCGCGCTACCCCATTTAGTGGGGGTAGAGCCTACTTGCAAGTCTCTCCGACCTTCACAAAAAAAGTTATTCAAGAATATCTCTTTCTCCTATGTGCTTTCATCCCTAACCCTAACCCTAACCCTTCCGAAAGTCGGAGAAGCTCAAGGATGGTACCGATCGATGCGCGCTACCCCATTTAGTGGGGGTAGAGCCTACTTGCAAGTCTCTCCGACCTTCACAAAAAAAGTTATTCAAGAATATCTCTTTCTCCTATGTGCTTTCATCCCTAACCCTAACCCTTCCGAAAGTCGGAGAAGCTCAAGGATGGTACCGATCGATGCGCGTTACCCCATTTAGTGGGGGTAGAGCCTACTTGCAAGTCTCTCAGACCTTCACAAAAAAAGTTATTCAAGAATATCTCCTCAGATTTGGGGGAATTTCGTCGGTCGACCTCTTCCGAAGGTCGTACAAGCTCGGGGATGGTACCAATCGATCCGCAGGACCCAAATTAGTCCAGATGCAACCACTTTCCAAGTCTCTCCGACCTTCACAAAAAAAGTTATTCAAGAATATCTCTTTCTCCTATGTGCTTTCATCCCTAACCCTAACCCTAACCCTTCCGAAAGTCGGAGAAGCTCAAGGATGGTACCGATCGATGCGCGCTACCCCATTTAGTGGGGGCAGAGCCTACTTGCAAGTCTCTCCGACCTTCACAAAAAAAGTTATTCAAGAATATCTCTTTCTCCTATGTGCTTTCATCCCTAACCCTAACCCTTCCGAAAGTCGGAGAAGCTCAAGGATGGTACCGATCGATGTGCGCTACCCCATTTAGTGGGGGTAGAGCCTACTTGCAAGTCTCTCCGACCTTCAAAAAAAAAGTTATTCAAGAATATCTCTTTCTCCTATGTGCTTTCATCCCTAACCCTAACCCTAACCCTTCCGAAAGTCGGAGAAGCTCAAGGATGGTACCGATCGATGCGCGCTACCCCATTTAGTGGGGGTAGAGCCTACTTGCAAGTCTCTCCGACCTTCACAAAAAAAGTTATTCAAGAATATCTCTTTCTCCTATGTGCTTTCATCCCTAACCCTAACCCTAACCCTTCCGAAAGTCGGAGAAGCTCAAGGATGGTACCGATCGATGCGCGCAACCCCATTTAGTGGGGGTAGAGCCTACTTGCAAGTCTCTCCGACCTTCACAAAAAAAGTTATTCAAGAATATCTCCTCAGATTTGGGGGAATTTCGTCGGTCGACCTCTTCCGAAGGTCGTACAAGCTCGGGGATGGTACCAATCGATCCGCAGGACCCAAATTAGTCCAGATGCAACCACTTTCCAAGTCTCTCCGACCTTCACAAAAAAAGTTATTCAAGAATATCTCTTTCTCCTATGTGCTTTCATCCCTAACCCTAACCCTTCCGAAAGTCGGAGAAGCTCAAGGATGGTACCGATCGATGCGCGCTACCCCATTTAGTGGGGGTAGAGCCTACTTGCAAGTCTCTCCGACCTTCACAAAAAAAGTTATTCAAGAATATCTCTTTCTCCTATGTGCTTTCATCCCTAACCCTAACCCTAACCCTTCCGAAAGTCGGAGAAGCTCAAGGATGGTACCGATCGATGTGCGCTACCCCATTTAGTGGGGGTAGAGCCTACTTGCAAGTCTCTCCGACCTTCACAAAAAAAGTTATTCAAGAATATCTCCTCAGATTTGGGGGAATTTCGTCGGTCGACCTCTTCCGAAGGTCGTACAAGCTCGTGGATGGTACCAATCGATCCGCAGGACCCAAATTAGTCCAGATGCAACCACTTTCCAAGTCTCTCCGACCTTCACAAAAAAAGTTATTCAAGAATATCTCTTTCTCCTATGTGCTTTCATCCCTAACCCTAACCCTAACCCTTCCGAAAGTCGGAGAAGCTCAAGGATGGTACTGATCGATGCGCGCTACCCCATTTAGTGGGGGTAGAGCCTACTTGCAAGTCTCTCCGACCTTCACAAAAAAAGTTATTCAAGAATATCTCTTTCTCCTATGTGCTTTCATCCCTAACCCTAACCCTAACCCTTCCGAAAGTCGGAGAAGCTCAAGGATGGTACCGATCGATGCGCGTTACCCCATTTAGTGGGGGTAGAGCCTACTTGCAAGTCTCTCCGACCTTCACAAAAAAAGTTATTCAAGAATATCTCTTTCTCCTATGTGCTTTCATCCCTAACCCTAACCCTTCCGAAAGTCGGAGAAGCTCAAGGATGGTACCGATCGATGCGCGCTACCCCATTTAGTGGGGGTAGAGCCTACTTGCAAGTCTCTCCGACCTTCACAAAAAAAGTTATTCAAGAATATCTCTTTCTCCTATGTGCTTTCATCCCTAACCCTAACCCTAACCCTTCCGAAAGTCGGAGAAGCTCGAGGATGGTACCGATCGATGCGCGCAACCCCATTTAGTGGGGGTAGAGCCTACTTGCAAGTCTCTCCGACCTTCACAAAAAAAGTTATTCAAGAATATCTCCTCAGATTTGGGGGAATTTCGTCGGTCGACCTCTTCCGAAGGTCGTACAAGCTCGGGGATCGTACCAATCGATCCGCAGGACCCAAATTAGTCCAGATGCAACCACTTTCCAAGTCTCTCCGACCTTTACAAAAAAAGTTATTCAAGAATATCTCTTTCTCCTATGTGCTTTCATCCCTAACCCTAACCCTTCCGAAAGTCGGAGAAGCTCAAGGATGGTACCGATCGATGCGCGCAACCCCATTTAGTGGGGGTAGAGCCTACTTGCAAGTCTCTCCGACCTTCACAAAAAAAGTAATTCAAGAATATCTCCTCAGATTTGGGGGAATTTCGTCGGTCGACCTCTTCCGAAGGTCGTACAAGCTCGGGGATGGTACCAATCGATCCGCAGGACCCAAATTAGTCCAGATGCAACCACTTTCCAAGTCTCTCCGACCTTCACAAAAAAAGTTATTCAAGAATATCTCTTTCTCCTATGTGCTTTCATCCCTAACCCTAACCCTTCCGAAAGTCGGAGAAGCTCAAGGATGGTACCGTTAGATGCGCGCTACCCCATTTAGTGGGGGTAGAGCCTACTTGCAAGTCTCTCCGACCTTCACAAAAAAAGTTATTCAAGAATATCTCTTTCTCCTATGTGCTTTCATCCCTAACCCTAACCCTAACCCTTCCGAAAGTCGGAGAAGCTCAAGGATGGTACCGATCGATGCGCGCAACCCCATTTAGTGGGGGTAGAGCCTACTTGCAAGTCTCTCCGACCTTCACAAAAAAAGTTATTCAAGAATATCTCCTCAGATTTGGGGGAATTTCGTCGGTCGACCTCTTCCGAAGGTCGTACAAGCTCGGGGATGGTACCAATCGATCCGCAGGACCCAAATTAGTCCAGATGCAACCACTTTCCAAGTCTCTCCGACCTTCACAAAAAAAGTTATTCAAGAATATCTCTTTCTCCTATGTGCTTTCATCCCTAACCCTAACCCTAACCCTTCCGAAAGTCGGAGAAGCTCAAGGATGGTACCGATCGATGCGCGCTACCCCATTTAGTGGGGGTAGAGCCTACTTGCAAGTCTCTCCGACCTTCACAAAAAAAGTTATTCAAGAATATCTCTTTCTCCTATGTGCTTTCATCCCTAACCCTAACCCTAACCCTTCCGAAAGTCGGAGAAGCTCAAGGATGGTACCGATCGATGTGCGCTACCCCATTTAGTGGGGGTAGAGCCTACTTGCAAGTCTCTCCGACCTTCACAAAAAAAGTTATTCAAGAATATCTCCTCAGATTTGGGGGAATTTCGTCGGTCGACCTCTTCCGAAGGTCGTACAAGCTCGGGGATGGTACCAATCGATCCGCAGGACCCAAATTAGTCCAGATGCAACCACTTTCCAAGTCTCTCCGACCTTCACAAAAAAAGTTATTCAAGAATATCTCTTTCTCCTATGTGCTTTCATCCCTAACCCTAACCCTAACCCTTCCGAAAGTCGGAGAAGCTCAAGGATGGTACTGATCGATGCGCGCTACCCCATTTAGTGGGGGTAGAGCCTACTTGCAAGTCTCTCCGACCTTCACAAAAAAAGTTATTCAAGAATATCTCTTTCTCCTATGTGCTTTCATCCCTAACCCTAACCCTAACCCTTCCGAAAGTCGGAGAAGCTCAAGGATGGTACCGATCGATGCGCGTTACCCCATTTAGTGGGGGTAGAGCCTACTTGCAAGTCTCTCCGACCTTCACAAAAAAAGTTATTCAAGAATATCTCTTTCTCCTATGTGCTTTCATCCCTAACCCTAACCCTTCCGAAAGTCGGAGAAGCTCAAGGATGGTACCGATCGATGCGCGCTACCCCATTTAGTGGGGGTAGAGCCTACTTGCAAGTCTCTCCGACCTTCACAAAAAAAGTTATTCAAGAATATCTCTTTCTCCTATGTGCTTTCATCCCTAACCCTAACCCTAACCCTTCCGAAAGTCGGAGAAGCTCGAGGATGGTACCGATCGATGCGCGCAACCCCATTTAGTGGGGGTAGAGCCTACTTGCAAGTCTCTCCGACCTTCACAAAAAAAGTTATTCAAGAATATCTCCTCAGATTTGGGGGAATTTCGTCGGTCGACCTCTTCCGAAGGTCGTACAAGCTCGGGGATCGTACCAATCGATCCGCAGGACCCAAATTAGTCCAGATGCAACCACTTTCCAAGTCTCTCCGACCTTTACAAAAAAAGTTATTCAAGAATATCTCTTTCTCCTATGTGCTTTCATCCCTAACCCTAACCCTAACCCTTCCGAAAGTCGGAGAAGCTCAAGGATGGTACCGATCGATGCGCGCAACCCCATTTAGTGGGGGTAGAGCCTACTTGCAAGTCTCTCCGACCTTCACAAAAAAAGTAATTCAAGAATATCTCCTCAGATTTGGGGGAATTTCGTCGGTCGACCTCTTCCGAAGGTCGTACAAGCTCGGGGATGGTACCAATCGATCCGCAGGACCCAAATTAGTCCAGATGCAACCACTTTCCAAGTCTCTCCGACCTTCACAAAAAAAGTTATTCAAGAATATCTCTTTCTCCTATGTGCTTTCATCCCTAACCCTAACCCTAACCCTTCCGAAAGTCGGAGAAGCTCAAGGATGGTACCGATCGATGCGCGCTACCCCATTTAGTGGGGGCAGAGCCTACTTGCAAGTCTCTCCGACCTTCACAAAAAAAGTTATTCAAGAATATCTCTTTCTCCTATGTGCTTTCATCCCTAACCCTAACCCTAACCCTTCCGAAAGTCGGAGAAGCTCAAGGATGGTACCGATCGATGCGCGTTACCCCATTTAGTGGGGGTAGAGCCTACTTGCAAGTCTCTCCGACCTTCACAAAAAAAGTTATTCAAGAATATCTCTTTCTCCTATGTGCTTTCATCCCTAACCCTAACCCTAACCCTTCCGAAAGTCGGAGAAGCTCAAGGATGGTACCGATCGATGCGCGCAACCCCATTTAGTGGGGGTAGAGCCTACTTGCAAGTCTCTCCGACCTTCACAAAAAAAGTAATTCAAGAATATCTCCTCAGATTTGGGGGAATTTCGTCGGTCGACCTCTTCCGAAGGTCGTACAAGCTCGGGGATGGTACCAATCGATCCGCAGGACCCAAATTAGTCCAGATGCAACCACTTTCCAAGTCTCTCCGACCTTCACAAAAAAAGTTATTCAAGAATATCTCTTTCTCCTATGTGCTTTCATCCCTAACCCTAACCCTAACCCTTCCGAAAGTCGGAGAAGCTCAAGGATGGTACCGATCGATGCGCGCTACCCCATTTAGTGGGGGTAGAGCCTACTTGCAAGTCTCTCCGACCTTCACAAAAAAAGTTATTCAAGAATATCTCTTTCTCCTATGTGCTTTCATCCCTAACCCTAACCCTTCCGAAAGTCGGAGAAGCTCAAGGATGGTACCGATCGATGCGCGCTACCCCATTTAGTGGGGGTAGAGCCTACTTGCAAGTCTCTCAGACCTTCACAAAAAAAGTTATTCAAGAATATCTCCTCAGATTTGGGGGAATTTCGTCGGTCGACCTCTTCCGAAGGTCGTACAAGCTCGGGGATGGTACCAATCGATCCGCAGGACCCAAATTAGTCCAGATGCAACCACTTTCCAAGTCTCTCCGACCTTCACAAAAAAAGTTATTCAAGAATATCTCTTTCTCCTATGTGCTTTCATCCCTAACCCTAACCCTAACCCTTCCGAAAGTCGGAGAAGCTCAAGGATGGTACCGATCGATGCGTGCTACCCCATTTAGTGGGGGCAGAGCCTACTTGCAAGTCTCTCCGACCTTCACAAAAAAAGTTATTCAAGAATATCTCTTTCTCCTATGTGCTTTCATCCCTAACCCTAACCCTAACCCTTCCGAAAGTCGGAGAAGCTCAAGGATGGTACCGATCGATGCGCGCTACCCCATTTAGTGGGGGTAGAGCCTACTTGCAAGTCTCTCCGACCTTCACAAAAAAAGTTATTCAAGAATATCTCTTTCTCCTATGTGCTTTCATCCCTAACCCTAACCCTTCCGAAAGTCGGAGAAGCTCAAAGATGGTACCGATCGATGCGCGCTACCCCATTTAGTGGGGGTAGAGCCTACTTGCAAGTCTCTCCGACCTTCACAAAAAAAGTTATTCAAGAATATCTCTTTCTCCTATGTGCTTTCATCCCTAACCCTAACCCTAACCCTTCCGAAAGTCGGAGAAGCTCGAGGATGGTACCGATCGATGCGCGCAACCCCATTTAGTGGGGGTAGAGCCTACTTGCAAGTCTCTCCGACCTTCACAAAAAAAGTTATTCAAGAATATCTCCTCAGATTTGGGGGAATTTCGTCGGTCGACCTCTTCCGAAGGTCGTACAAGCTCGGGGATGGTACCAATCGATCCGCAGGACCCAAATTAGTCCAGATGCAACCACTTTCCAAGTCTCTCCGACCTTCACAAAAAAAGTTATTCAAGAATATCTCTTTCTCCTATGTGCTTTCATCCCTAACCCTAACCCTAACCCTTCCGAAAGTCGGAGAAGCTCAAGGATGGTACCGATCGATGCGCGCTACCCCATTTAGTGGGGGTAGAGCCTACTTGCAAGTCTCTCCGACCTTCACAAAAAAAGTTATTCAAGAATATCTCTTTCTCCTATGTGCTTTCATCCCTAACCCTAACCCTAACCCTTCCGAAAGTCGGAGAAGCTCAAGGATGGTACCGATCGATGCGCGCAACCCCATTTAGTGGGGGTAGAGCCTACTTGCAAGTCTCTCCGACCTTCACAAAAAAAGTTATTCAAGAATATCTCCTCAGATTTGGGGGAATTTCGTCGGTCGACCTCTTCCGAAGGTCGTACAAGCTCGGGGATGGTACCAATCGATCCGCAGGACCCAAATTAGTCCAGATGCAACCACTTTCCAAGTCTCTCCGACCTTCACAAAAAAAGTTATTCAAGAATATCTCTTTCTCCTATGTGCTTTCATCCCTAACCCTAACCCTAACCCTTCCGAAAGTCGGAGAAGCTCAAGGATGGTAGCGATCGATGCGCGCTACCCCATTTAGTGGGGGCAGAGCCTACTTGCAAGTCTCTCCGACCTTCACAAAAAAAGTTATTCAAGAATATCTCTTTCTCCTATGTGCTTTCATCCCTAACCCTAACCCTAACCCTTCCGAAAGTCGGAGAAGCTCAAGGATGGTACCGATCGATGCGCGCTACCCCATTTAGTGGGGGTAGAGCCTACTTGCAAGTCTCTCCGACCTTCACAAAAAAAGTTATTCAAGAATATCTCTTTCTCCTATGTGCTTTCATCCCTAACCCTAACCCTAACCCTTCCGAAAGTCGGAGAAGCTCAAGGATGGTACCGATGGATGCGCGCAACCCCATTTAGTGGGGGTAGAGCCTACTTGCAAGTCTCTCCGACCTTCACAAAAAAAGAAATTCAAGAATATCTCCTCAGATTTGGGGGAATTTCGTCGGTCGACCTCTTCCGAAGGTCGTACAAGCTCGGGGATGGTACCAATCGATCCGCAGGACCCAAATTAGTCCAGATGCAACCACTTTCCAAGTCTCTCCGACCTTCACAAAAAAAGTTATTCAAGAATATCTCTTTCTCCTATGTGCTTTCATCCCTAACCCTAACCCTAACCCTTCCGAAAGTCGGAGAAGCTCAAGGATGGTACCGATCGATGCGCGCTACCCCATTTAGTGGGGGTAGAGCCTACTTGCAAGTCTCTCCGACCTTCACAAAAAAGTTATTCAAGAATATCTCTTTCTCCTATGTGCTTTCATCCCTAACCCTAACCCTTCCGAAAGTCGGAGAAGCTCAAGGATGGTACCGATCGATGCGCGCTACCCCATTTAGTGGGGGTAGAGCCTACTTGCAAGTCTCTCAGACCTTCACAAAAAAAGTTATTCAAGAATATCTCCTCAGATTTGGGGGAATTTCGTCGGTCGACCTCTTCCGAAGGTCGTACAAGCTCGGGGATGGTACCAATCGATCCGCAGGACCCAAATTAGTCCAGATGCAACCACTTTCCAAGTCTCTCCGACCTTCACAAAAAAAGTTATTCAAGAATATCTCTTTCTCCTATGTGCTTTCATCCCTAACCCTAACCCTAACCCTTCCGAAAGTCGGAGAAGCTCAAGGATGGTACCGATCGATGCGCGCTACCCCATTTAGTGGGGGCAGAGCCTACTTGCAAGTCTCTCCGACCTTCACAAAAAAAGTTATTCAAGAATATCTCTTTCTCCTATGTGCTTTCATCCCTAACCCTAACCCTAACCCTTCCGAAAGTCGGAGAAGCTCAAGGATGGTACCGATCGATGCGCGCTACCCCATTTAGTGGGGGTAGAGCCTACTTGCAAGTCTCTCCGACCTTCACAAAAAAAGTTATTCAAGAATATCTCTTTCTCCTATGTGCTTTCATCCCTAACCCTAACCCTAACCCTTCCGAAAGTCGGAGAAGCTCAAAGATGGTACCGATCGATGCGCGCTACCCCATTTAGTGGGGGTAGAGCCTACTTGCAAGTCTCTCCGACCTTCACAAAAAAAGTTATTCAAGAATATCTCTTTCTCCTATGTGCTTTCATCCCTAACCCTAACCCTAACCCTTCCGAAAGTCGGAGAAGCTCGAGGATGGTACCGATCGATGTGCGCAACCCCATTTAGTGGGGGTAGAGCCTACTTGCAAGTCTCTCCGACCTTCACAAAAAAAGTTATTCAAGAATATCTCCTCAGATTTGGGGGAATTTCGTCGGTCGACCTCTTCCGAAGGTCGTACAAGCTCGGGGATAGTACCAATCGATCCGCAGGACCCAAATTAGTCCAGATGCAACCACTTTCCAAGTCTCTCCGACCTTCACAAAAAAAGTTATTCAAGAATATCTCTTTCTCCTATGTGCTTTCATCCCTAACCCTAACCCTAACCCTTCCGAAAGTCGGAGAAGCTCAAGGATGGTACCGATCGATGCGCGCTACCCCATTTAGTGGGGGTAGAGCCTACTTGCAAGTCTCTCCGACCTTCACAAAAAAAGTTATTCAAGAATATCTCTTTCTCCTATGTGCTTTCATCCCTAACCCTAACCCTAACCCTTCCAAAAGTCGGAGAAGCTCAAGGATGGTACCGATCGATGCGCGCAACCCCATTTAGTGGGGGTAGAGCCTACTTGCAAGTCTCTCCGACCTTCACGAAAAAAGTTATTCAAGAATATCTCCTCAGATTTGGGGGAATTTCGTCGGTCGACCTCTTCCGAAGGTCGTACAAGCTCGGGGATGGTACCAATCGATCCGCAGGACACAAATTAGTCCAGATGCAACCACTTTCCAAGTCTCTCCGACCTTCACAAAAAAAGTTATTCAAGAATATCTCTTTCTCCTATGTGCTTTCATCCCTAACCCTAACCCTAACCCTTCCGAAAGTCGGAGAAGCTCAAGGATGGTACCGATCGATGCGCGCTACCCCATTTAGTGGGGGTAGAGCCTTCTTGCAAGTCTCTCCGACCTTCACAAAAAAAGTTATTCAAGAATATCTCTTTCTCCTATGTGCTTTCATCCCTAACCCTAACCCTAACCCTTCCGAAAGTCGGAGAAGCTCAAGGATGGTACCGATCGATGCGCGCTACCCCATTTAGTGGGGGTAGAGCCTACTTGCAAGTCTCTCCGACCTTCACAAAAAAAGTTATTCAAGAATATCTCCTCAGATTTGGGGGAATTTCGTCGGTCGACCTCTTCCGAAGGTCGTACAAGCTCGGGGATGGTACCAATCGATCCGCAGGACCCAAATTAGTCCAGATGCAACCACTTTCCAAGTCTCTCCGACCTTCACAAAAAAAGTTATTCAAGAATATCTCTTTCTCCTATGTGCTTTCATCCCTAACCCTAACCCTAACCCTTCCGAAAGTCGGAGAAGCTCAAAGATGGTACCGATCGATGCGCGCTACCCCATTTAGTGGGGGTAGAGCCTACTTGCAAGTCTCTCCGACCTTCACAAAAAAAGTTATTCAAGAATATCTCTTTCTCCTATGTGCTTTCATCCCTAACCCTAACCCTAACCCTTCCGAAAGTCGGAGAAGCTCAAGGATGGTACCGATCGATGCGCGCAACCCCATTTAGTGGGGGTAGAGCCTACTTGCAAGTCTCTCCAACCTTCACAAAAAAAGTAATTCAAGAATATCTCCTCAGATTTGGGGGAATTTCGTCGGTCGACCTCTTCCGAAGGTCGTACAAGCTCGGGGATGGTACCAATCGATCCGCAGGACCCAAATTAGTCCAGATGCAACCACTTTCCAAGTCTCTCCGACCTTCACAAAAAAAGTTATTCAAGAATATCTCTTTCTCCTATGTGCTTTCATCCCTAACCCTAACCCTAACCCTTCCGAAAGTCGGAGAAGCTCAAGGATGGTACCGATCGATGCGCGCTACCCCATTTAGTGGGGGTAGAGCCTACTTGCAAGTCTCTCCGACCTTCACAAAAAAAGTTATTCAAGAATATCTCTTTCTCCTATGTGCTTTCATCCCTAACCCTAACCCTTCCGAAAGTCGGAGAAGCTCAAGGATGGTACCGATCGATGCGCGTTACCCCATTTAGTGGGGGTAGAGCCTACTTGCAAGTCTCTCAGACCTTCACAAAAAAAGTTATTCAAGAATATCTCCTCAGATTTGGGGGAATTTCGTCGGTCGACCTCTTCCGAAGGTCGTACAAGCTCGGGGATGGTACCAATCGATCCGCAGGACCCAAATTAGTCCAGATGCAACCACTTTCCAAGTCTCTCCGACCTTCACAAAAAAAGTTATTCAAGAATATCTCTTTCTCCTATGTGCTTTCATCCCTAACCCTAACCCTAACCCTTCCGAAAGTCGGAGAAGCTCAAGGATGGTACCGATCGATGCGCGCTACCCCATTTAGTGGGGGCAGAGCCTACTTGCAAGTCTCTCCGACCTTCACAAAAAAAGTTATTCAAGAATATCTCTTTCTCCTATGTGCTTTCATCCCTAACCCTAACCCTAACCCTTCCGAAAGTCGGAGAAGCTCAAGGATGGTACCGATCGATGCGCGCTACCCCATTTAGTGGGGGTAGAGCCTACTTGCAAGTCTCTCCGACCTTCACAAAAAAAGTTATTCAAGAATATCTCTTTCTCCTATGTGCTTTCATCCCTAACCCTAACCCTAACCCTTCCGAAAGTCGGAGAAGCTCAAGGATGGTACCGATCGATGCGCGCTACCCCATTTAGTGGGGGTAGAGCCTACTTGCAAGTCTCTCCGACCTTCACAAAAAAAGTTATTCAAGAATATCTCTTTCTCCTATGTGCTTTCATCCCTAACCCTAACCCTAACCCTTCCGAAAGTCGGAGAAGCTCAAGGATGGTACCGATCGATGCGCGCAACCCCATTTAGTGGGGGTAGAGCCTACTTGCAAGTCTCTCCGACCTTCACAAAAAAAGTTATTCAAGAATATCTCCTCAGATTTGGGGGAATTTCGTCGGTCGACCTCTTCCGAAGGTCGTACAAGCTCGGGGATGGTACCAATCGATCCGCAGGACCCAAATTAGTCCAGATGCAACCACTTTCCAAGTCTCTCCGACCTTCACAAAAAAAGTTATTCAAGAATATCTCTTTCTCCTATGTGCTTTCATCCCTAACCCTAACCCTAACCCTTCCGAAAGTCGGAGAAGCTCAAGGATGGTACCGATCGATGCGCGCTACCCCATTTAGTGGGGGTAGAGCCTACTTGCAAGTCTCTCCGACCTTCACAAAAAAAGTTATTCAAGAATATCTCTTTCTCCTATGTGCTTTCATCCCTAACCCTAACCCTAACCCTTCCGAAAGTCGGAGAAGCTCAAGGATGGTACCGATCGATGCGCGCTACCCCATTTAGTGGGGGTAGAGCCTACTTGCAAGTCTCTCCGACCTTCACAAAAAAAGTTATTCAAGAATATCTCTTTCTCCTATGTGCTTTCATCCCTAACCCTAACCCTTCCGAAAGTCGGAGAAGCTCAAGGATGGTACCGATCGATGCGCGTTACCCCATTTAGTGGGGGTAGAGCCTACTTGCAAGTCTCTCAGACCTTCACAAAAAAAGTTATTCAAGAATATCTCCTCAGATTTGGGGGAATTTCGTCGGTCGACCTCTTCCGAAGGTCGTACAAGCTCGGGGATGGTACCAATCGATCCGCAGGACCCAAATTAGTCCAGATGCAACCACTTTCCAAGTCTCTCCGACCTTCACAAAAAAAGTTATTCAAGAATATCTCTTTCTCCTATGTGCTTTCATCCCTAACCCTAACCCTAACCCTTCCGAAAGTCGGAGAAGCTCAAGGATGGTACCGATCGATGCGCGCTACCCCATTTAGTGGGGGCAGAGCCTACTTGCAAGTCTCTCCGACCTTCACAAAAAAAGTTATTCAAGAATATCTCTTTCTCCTATGTGCTTTCATCCCTAACCCTAACCCTAACCCTTCCGAAAGTCGGAGAAGCTCAAGGATGGTACCGATCGATGCGCGCTACCCCATTTAGTGGGGGTAGAGCCTACTTGCAAGTCTCTCCGACCTTCACAAAAAAAGTTATTCAAGAATATCTCTTTCTCCTATGTGCTTTCATCCCTAACCCTAACCCTAACCCTTCCGAAAGTCGGAGAAGCTCAAGGATGGTACCGATCGATGCGCGCTACCCCATTTAGTGGGGGTAGAGCCTACTTGCAAGTCTCTCCGACCTTCACAAAAAAAGTTATTCAAGAATATCTCTTTCTCCTATGTGCTTTCATCCCTAACCCTAACCCTTCCGAAAGTCGGAGAAGCTCAAGGATGGTACCGATCGATGCGCGCAACCCCATTTAGTGGGGGTAGAGCCTACTTGCAAGTCTCTCCGACCTTCACAAAAAAAGTTATTCAAGAATATCTCCTCAGATTTGGGGGAATTTCGTCGGTCGACCTCTTCCGAAGGTCGTACAAGCTCGGGGATGGTACCAATCGATCCGCAGGACCCAAATTAGTCCAGATGCAACCACTTTCCAAGTCTCTCCGACCTTCACAAAAAAAGTTATTCAAGAATATCTCTTTCTCCTATGTGCTTTCATCCCTAACCCTAACCCTAACCCTTCCGAAAGTCGGAGAAGCTCAAGGATGGTACCGATCGATGCGCGCTACCCCATTTAGTGGGGGTAGAGCCTACTTGCAAGTCTCTCCGACCTTCACAAAAAAAGTTATTCAAGAATATCTCCTCAGATTTGGGGGAATTTCGTCGGTCGACCTCTTCCGAAGGTCGTACAAGCTCGGGGATGGTACCAATCGATCCGCAGGACCCAAATTAGTCCAGATGCAACCACTTTCCAAGTCTCTCCGACCTTCACAAAAAAAGTTATTCAAGAATATCTCTTTCTCCTATGTGCTTTCATCCCTAACCCTAACCCTTCCGAAAGTCGGAGAAGCTCAAGGATGGTACCGTTAGATGCGCGCTACCCCATTTAGTGGGGGTAGAGCCTACTTGCAAGTCTCTCAGACCTTCACAAAAAAAGTTATTCAAGAATATCTCTTTCTCCTATGTGCTTTCATCCCTAACCCTAACCCTAACCCTTCCGAAAGTCGGAGAAGCTCAAGGATGGTACCGATCGATGCGCGCAACCCCATTTAGTGGGGGTAGAGCCTACTTGCAAGTCTCTCCGACCTTCACAAAAAAAGTTATTCAAGAATATCTCCTCAGATTTGGGGGAATTTCGTCGGTCGACCTCTTCCGAAGGTCGTACAAGCTCGGGGATGGTACCAATCGATCCGCAGGACCCAAATTAGTCCAGATGCAACCACTTTCCAAGTCTCTCCGACCTTCACAAAAAAAGTTATTCAAGAATATCTCTTTCTCCTATGTGCTTTCATCCCTAACCCTAACCCTAACCCTTCCGAAAGTCGGAGAAGCTCAAGGATGGTACCGATCGATGCGCGCTACCCCATTTAGTGGGGGTAGAGCCTACTTGCAAGTCTCTCCGACCTTCACAAAAAAAGTTATTCAAGAATATCTCTTTCTCCTATGTGCTTTCATCCCTAACCCTAACCCTAACCCTTCCGAAAGTCGGAGAAGCTCAAGGATGGTACCGATCGATGCGCGCAACCCCATTTAGTGGGGGTAGAGCCTACTTGCAAGTCTCTCCGACCTTCACAAAAAAAGTTATTCAAGAATATCTCCTCAGATTTGGGGGAATTTCGTCGGTCGACCTCTTCCGAAGGTCGTACAAGCTCGGGGATGGTACCAATCGATCCGCAGGACCCAAATTAGTCCAGATGCAACCACTTTCCAAGTCTCTCCGACCTTCACAAAAAAAGTTATTCAAGAATATCTCTTTCTCCTATGTGCTTTCATCCCTAACCCTAACCCTAACCCTTCCGAAAGTCGGAGAAGCTCAAGGATGGTACCGATCGATGCGCGCTACCCCATTTAGTGGGGGTAGAGCCTACTTGCAAGTCTCTCCGACCTTCACAAAAAAAGTTATTCAAGAATATCTCTTTCTCCTATGTGCTTTCATCCCTAACCCTAACCCTAACCCTTCCGAAAGTCGGAGAAGCTCAAGGATGGTACCGATCGATGTGCGCTACCCCATTTAGTGGGGGTAGAGCCTACTTGCAAGTCTCTCCGACCTTCACAAAAAAAGTTATTCAAGAATATCTCCTCAGATTTGGGGGAATTTCGTCGGTCGACCTCTTCCGAAGGTCGTACAAGCTCGGGGATGGTACCAATCGATCCGCAGGACCCAAATTAGTCCAGATGCAACCACTTTCCAAGTCTCTCCGACCTTCACAAAAAAAGTTATTCAAGAATATCTCTTTCTCCTATGTGCTTTCATCCCTAACCCTAACCCTAACCCTTCCGAAAGTCGGAGAAGCTCAAGGATGGTACTGATCGATGCGCGCTACCCCATTTAGTGGGGGTAGAGCCTACTTGCAAGTCTCTCCGACCTTCACAAAAAAAGTTATTCAAGAATATCTCTTTCTCCTATGTGCTTTCATCCCTAACCCTAACCCTAACCCTTCCGAAAGTCGGAGAAGCTCAAGGATGGTACCGATCGATGCGCGTTACCCCATTTAGTGGGGGTAGAGCCTACTTGCAAGTCTCTCCGACCTTCACAAAAAAAGTTATTCAAGAATATCTCTTTCTCCTATGTGCTTTCATCCCTAACCCTAACCCTTCCGAAAGTCGGAGAAGCTCAAGGATGGTACCGATCGATGCGCGCTACCCCATTTAGTGGGGGTAGAGCCTACTTGCAAGTCTCTCCGACCTTCACAAAAAAAGTTATTCAAGAATATCTCTTTCTCCTATGTGCTTTCATCCCTAACCCTAACCCTAACCCTTCCAAAAGTCGGAGAAGCTCAAGGATGGTACCGATCGATGCGTGCTACCCCATTTAGTGGGGGTAGAGCCTACTTGCAAGTCTCTCCGACCTTCACAAAAAAAGTTATTCAAGAATATCTCTTTCTCCTATGTGCTTTCATCCCTAACCCTAACCCTAACCCTTCCGAAAGTCGGAGAAGCTCAAGGATGGTACCGATCGATGTGCGCTACCCCATTTAGTGGGGGTAGAGCCTACTTGCAAGTCTCTCCGACCTTCACAAAAAAAGTTATTCAAGAATATCTCCTCAGATTTGGGGGAATTTCGTCGGTCGACCTCTTTCGAAGGTCGTACAAGCTCGGGGATGGTACCAATCGATCCGCAGGACCCAAATTAGTCCAGATGCAACCACTTTCCAAGTCTCTCCGACCTTCACAAAAAAAGTTATTCAAGAATATCTCTTTCTCCTATGTGCTTTCATCCCTAACCCTAACCCTAACCCTTCCGAAAGTCGGAGAAGCTCAAGGATGGTACCGATCGATGCGCGCTACCCCATTTAGTGGGGGCAGAGCCTACTTGCAAGTCTCTCCGACCTTCACAAAAAAAGTTATTCAAGAATATCTCTTTCTCCTATGTGCTTTCATCCCTAACCCTAACCCTAACCCTTCCGAAAGTCGGAGAAGCTCAAGGATGGTACCGATCGATGCGCGCTACCCCATTTAGTGGGGGTAGAGCCTACTTGCAAGTCTCTCCGACCTTCACAAAAAAAGTTATTCAAGAATATCTCTTTCTCCTATGTGCTTTCATCCCTAACCCTAACCCTAACCCTTCCGAAAGTCGGAGAAGCTCAAGGATGGTACCGATCGATGCGCGCTACCCCATTTAGTGGGGGTAGAGCCTACTTGCAAGTCTCTCCGACCTTCACAAAAAAAGTTATTCAAGAATATCTCTTTCTCCTATGTGCTTTCATCCCTAACCCTAACCCTTCCGAAAGTCGGAGAAGCTCAAGGATGGTACCGATCGATGCGCGCAACCCCATTTAGTGGGGGTAGAGCCTACTTGCAAGTCTCTCCGACCTTCACAAAAAAAGTTATTCAAGAATATCTCCTCAGATTTGGGGGAATTTCGTCGGTCGACCTCTTCCGAAGGTCGTACAAGCTCGGGGATGGTACCAATCGATCCGCAGGACCCAAATTAGTCCAGATGCAACCACTTTCCAAGTCTCTCCGACCTTCACAAAAAAAGTTATTCAAGAATATCTCTTTCTCCTATGTGCTTTCATCCCTAACCCTAACCCTAACCCTTCCGAAAGTCGGAGAAGCTCAAGGATGGTACCGATCGATGCGCGCTACCCCATTTAGTGGGGGTAGAGCCTACTTGCAAGTCTCTCCGACCTTCACAAAAAAAGTTATTCAAGAATATCTCTTTCTCCTATGTGCTTTCATCCCTAACCCTAACCCTAACCCTTCCAAAAGTCGGAGAAGCTCAAGGATGGTACCGATCGATGCGTGCAACCCCATTTAGTGGGGGTAGAGCCTACTTGCAAGTCTCTCCAACCTTCACAAAAAAAGTTATTCAAGAATATCTCCTCAGATTTGGGGGAATTTCGTCGGTCGACCTCTTTCGAAGGTCGTACAAGCTCGGGGATTGTACCAATCGATCCGCAGGACCCAAATTAGTCCAGATGCAACCACTTTCCAAGTCTCTCCGACCTTCACAAAAAAAGTTATTCAAGAATATCTCTTTCTCCTATGTGCTTTCATCCCTAACCCTAACCCTAACCCTTCCGAAAGTCGGAGAAGCTCAAGGATGGTACTGATCGATGCGCGCTACCCCATTTAGTGGGGGTAGAGCCTACTTGCAAGTCTCTCCGACCTTCACAAAAAAAGTTATTCAAGAATATCTCTTTCTCCTATGTGCTTTCATCCCTAACCCTAACCCTAACCCTTCCGAAAGTCGGAGAAGCTCAAGGATGGTACCGATCGATGCGCGCTACCCCATTTAGTGGGGGTAGAGCCTACTTGCAAGTCTCTCCGACCTTCACAAAAAAAGTTATTCAAGAATATCTCCTCAGATTTGGGGGAATTTCGTCGGTCGACCTCTTCCGAAGGTCGTACAAGCTCGGGGATGGTACCAATCGATCCGCAGGACCCAAATTAGTCCAGATGCAACCACTTTCCAAGTCTCTCCGACCTTCACAAAAAAAGTTATTCAAGAATATCTCTTTCTCCTATGTGCTTTCATCCCTAACCCTAACCCTTCCGAAAGTCGGAGAAGCTCAAGGATGGTACCGTTAGATGCGCGCTACCCCATTTAGTGGGGGTAGAGCCTACTTGCAAGTCTCTCAGACCTTCACAAAAAAAGTTATTCAAGAATATCTCTTTCTCCTATGTGCTTTCATCCCTAACCCTAACCCTAACCCTTCCGAAAGTCGGAGAAGCTCAAGGATGGTACCGATCGATGTGCGCTACCCCATTTAGTGGGGGTAGAGCCTACTTGCAAGTCTCTCCGACCTTCACAAAAAAAGTTATTCAAGAATATCTCCTCAGATTTGGGGGAATTTCGTCGGTCGACCTCTTTCGAAGGTCGTACAAGCTCGGGGATGGTACCAATCGATCCGCAGGACCCAAATTAGTCCAGATGCAACCACTTTCCAAGTCTCTCCGACCTTCACAAAAAAAGTTATTCAAGAATATCTCTTTCTCCTATGTGCTTTCATCCCTAACCCTAACCCTAACCCTTCCGAAAGTCGGAGAAGCTCAAGGATGGTACCGATCGATGCGCGCTACCCCATTTAGTGGGGGCAGAGCCTACTTGCAAGTCTCTCCGACCTTCACAAAAAAAGTTATTCAAGAATATCTCTTTCTCCTATGTGCTTTCATCCCTAACCCTAACCCTAACCCTTCCGAAAGTCGGAGAAGCTCAAGGATGGTACCGATCGATGCGCGCTACCCCATTTAGTGGGGGTAGAGCCTACTTGCAAGTCTCTCCGACCTTCACAAAAAAAGTTATTCAAGAATATCTCTTTCTCCTATGTGCTTTCATCCCTAACCCTAACCCTAACCCTTCCGAAAGTCGGAGAAGCTCAAGGATGGTACCGATCGATGCGCGCTACCCCATTTAGTGGGGGTAGAGCCTACTTGCAAGTCTCTCCGACCTTCACAAAAAAAGTTATTCAAGAATATCTCTTTCTCCTATGTGCTTTCATCCCTAACCCTAACCCTTCCGAAAGTCGGAGAAGCTCAAGGATGGTACCGATCGATGCGCGCAACCCCATTTAGTGGGGGTAGAGCCTACTTGCAAGTCTCTCCGACCTTCACAAAAAAAGTTATTCAAGAATATCTCCTCAGATTTGGGGGAATTTCGTCGGTCGACCTCTTCCGAAGGTCGTACAAGCTCGGGGATGGTACCAATCGATCCGCAGGACCCAAATTAGTCCAGATGCAACCACTTTCCAAGTCTCTCCGACCTTCACAAAAAAAGTTATTCAAGAATATCTCTTTCTCCTATGTGCTTTCATCCCTAACCCTAACCCTAACCCTTCCGAAAGTCGGAGAAGCTCAAGGATGGTACCGATCGATGCGCGCTACCCCATTTAGTGGGGGTAGAGCCTACTTGCAAGTCTCTCCGACCTTCACAAAAAAAGTTATTCAAGAATATCTCTTTCTCCTATGTGCTTTCATCCCTAACCCTAACCCTAACCCTTCCAAAAGTCGGAGAAGCTCAAGGATGGTACCGATCGATGCGTGCAACCCCATTTAGTGGGGGTAGAGCCTACTTGCAAGTCTCTCCAACCTTCACAAAAAAAGTTATTCAAGAATATCTCCTCAGATTTGGGGGAATTTCGTCGGTCGACCTCTTTCGAAGGTCGTACAAGCTCGGGGATTGTACCAATCGATCCGCAGGACCCAAATTAGTCCAGATGCAACCACTTTCCAAGTCTCTCCGACCTTCACAAAAAAAGTTATTCAAGAATATCTCTTTCTCCTATGTGCTTTCATCCCTAACCCTAACCCTAACCCTTCCGAAAGTCGGAGAAGCTCAAGGATGGTACTGATCGATGCGCGCTACCCCATTTAGTGGGGGTAGAGCCTACTTGCAAGTCTCTCCGACCTTCACAAAAAAAGTTATTCAAGAATATCTCTTTCTCCTATGTGCTTTCATCCCTAACCCTAACCCTAACCCTTCCGAAAGTCGGAGAAGCTCAAGGATGGTACCGATCGATGCGCGCTACCCCATTTAGTGGGGGTAGAGCCTACTTGCAAGTCTCTCCGACCTTCACAAAAAAAGTTATTCAAGAATATCTCCTCAGATTTGGGGGAATTTCGTCGGTCGACCTCTTCCGAAGGTCGTACAAGCTCGGGGATGGTACCAATCGATCCGCAGGACCCAAATTAGTCCAGATGCAACCACTTTCCAAGTCTCTCCGACCTTCACAAAAAAAGTTATTCAAGAATATCTCTTTCTCCTATGTGCTTTCATCCCTAACCCTAACCCTTCCGAAAGTCGGAGAAGCTCAAGGATGGTACCGTTAGATGCGCGCTACCCCATTTAGTGGGGGTAGAGCCTACTTGCAAGTCTCTCAGACCTTCACAAAAAAAGTTATTCAAGAATATCTCTTTCTCCTATGTGCTTTCATCCCTAACCCTAACCCTAACCCTTCCGAAAGTCGGAGAAGCTCAAGGATGGTACCGATCGATGCGCGCAACCCCATTTAGTGGGGGTAGAGCCTACTTGCAAGTCTCTCCGACCTTCACAAAAAAAGTTATTCAAGAATATCTCCTCAGATTTGGGGGAATTTCGTCGGTCGACCTCTTCCGAAGGTCGTACAAGCTCGGGGATGGTACCAATCGATCCGCAGGACCCAAATTAGTCCAGATGCAACCACTTTCCAAGTCTCTCCGACCTTCACAAAAAAAGTTATTCAAGAATATCTCTTTCTCCTATGTGCTTTCATCCCTAACCCTAACCCTAACCCTTCCGAAAGTCGGAGAAGCTCAAGGATGGTACCGATCGATGCGCGCTACCCCATTTAGTGGGGGTAGAGCCTACTTGCAAGTCTCTCCGACCTTCACAAAAAAAGTTATTCAAGAATATCTCTTTCTCCTATGTGCTTTCATCCCTAACCCTAACCCTAACCCTTCCGAAAGTCGGAGAAGCTCAAGGATGGTACCGATCGATGCGCGCAACCCCATTTAGTGGGGGTAGAGCCTACTTGCAAGTCTCTCCGACCTTCACAAAAAAAGTTATTCAAGAATATCTCCTCAGATTTGGGGGAATTTCGTCGGTCGACCTCTTCCGAAGGTCGTACAAGCTCGGGGATGGTACCAATCGATCCGCAGGACCCAAATTAGTCCAGATGCAACCACTTTCCAAGTCTCTCCGACCTTCACAAAAAAAGTTATTCAAGAATATCTCTTTCTCCTATGTGCTTTCATCCCTAACCCTAACCCTAACCCTTCCGAAAGTCGGAGAAGCTCAAGGATGGTACCGATCGATGCGCGCTACCCCATTTAGTGGGGGTAGAGCCTACTTGCAAGTCTCTCCGACCTTCACAAAAAAAGTTATTCAAGAATATCTCTTTCTCCTATGTGCTTTCATCCCTAACCCTAACCCTAACCCTTCCGAAAGTCGGAGAAGCTCAAGGATGGTACCGATCGATGTGCGCTACCCCATTTAGTGGGGGTAGAGCCTACTTGCAAGTCTCTCCGACCTTCACAAAAAAAGTTATTCAAGAATATCTCTTTCTCCTATGTGCTTTCATCCCTAACCCTAACCCTAACCCTTCCGAAAGTCGGAGAAGCTCAAGGATGGTACCGATCGATGTGCGCTACCCCATTTAGTGGGGGTAGAGCCTACTTGCAAGTCTCTCCGACCTTCACAAAAAAAGTTATTCAAGAATATCTCCTCAGATTTGGGGGAATTTCGTCGGTCGACCTCTTTCGAAGGTCGTACAAGCTCGGGGATGGTACCAATCGATCCGCAGGACCCAAATTAGTCCAGATGCAACCACTTTCCAAGTCTCTCCGACCTTCACAAAAAAAGTTATTCAAGAATATCTCTTTCTCCTATGTGCTTTCATCCCTAACCCTAACCCTAACCCTTCCGAAAGTCGGAGAAGCTCAAGGATGGTACCGATCGATGCGCGCTACCCCATTTAGTGGGGGCAGAGCCTACTTGCAAGTCTCTCCGACCTTCACAAAAAAAGTTATTCAAGAATATCTCTTTCTCCTATGTGCTTTCATCCCTAACCCTAACCCTAACCCTTCCGAAAGTCGGAGAAGCTCAAGGATGGTACCGATCGATGCGCGCTACCCCATTTAGTGGGGGTAGAGCCTACTTGCAAGTCTCTCCGACCTTCACAAAAAAAGTTATTCAAGAATATCTCTTTCTCCTATGTGCTTTCATCCCTAACCCTAACCCTAACCCTTCCGAAAGTCGGAGAAGCTCAAGGATGGTACCGATCGATGCGCGCTACCCCATTTAGTGGGGGTAGAGCCTACTTGCAAGTCTCTCCGACCTTCACAAAAAAAGTTATTCAAGAATATCTCTTTCTCCTATGTGCTTTCATCCCTAACCCTAACCCTTCCGAAAGTCGGAGAAGCTCAAGGATGGTACCGATCGATGCGCGCAACCCCATTTAGTGGGGGTAGAGCCTACTTGCAAGTCTCTCCGACCTTCACAAAAAAAGTTATTCAAGAATATCTCCTCAGATTTGGGGGAATTTCGTCGGTCGACCTCTTCCGAAGGTCGTACAAGCTCGGGGATGGTACCAATCGATCCGCAGGACCCAAATTAGTCCAGATGCAACCACTTTCCAAGTCTCTCCGACCTTCACAAAAAAAGTTATTCAAGAATATCTCTTTCTCCTATGTGCTTTCATCCCTAACCCTAACCCTAACCCTTCCGAAAGTCGGAGAAGCTCAAGGATGGTACCGATCGATGCGCGCTACCCCATTTAGTGGGGGTAGAGCCTACTTGCAAGTCTCTCCGACCTTCACAAAAAAAGTTATTCAAGAATATCTCTTTCTCCTATGTGCTTTCATCCCTAACCCTAACCCTAACCCTTCCAAAAGTCGGAGAAGCTCAAGGATGGTACCGATCGATGCGTGCAACCCCATTTAGTGGGGGTAGAGCCTACTTGCAAGTCTCTCCAACCTTCACAAAAAAAGTTATTCAAGAATATCTCCTCAGATTTGGGGGAATTTCGTCGGTCGACCTCTTTCGAAGGTCGTACAAGCTCGGGGATTGTACCAATCGATCCGCAGGACCCAAATTAGTCCAGATGCAACCACTTTCCAAGTCTCTCCGACCTTCACAAAAAAAGTTATTCAAGAATATCTCTTTCTCCTATGTGCTTTCATCCCTAACCCTAACCCTAACCCTTCCGAAAGTCGGAGAAGCTCAAGGATGGTACTGATCGATGCGCGCTACCCCATTTAGTGGGGGTAGAGCCTACTTGCAAGTCTCTCCGACCTTCACAAAAAAAGTTATTCAAGAATATCTCTTTCTCCTATGTGCTTTCATCCCTAACCCTAACCCTAACCCTTCCGAAAGTCGGAGAAGCTCAAGGATGGTACCGATCGATGCGCGCTACCCCATTTAGTGGGGGTAGAGCCTACTTGCAAGTCTCTCCGACCTTCACAAAAAAAGTTATTCAAGAATATCTCCTCAGATTTGGGGGAATTTCGTCGGTCGACCTCTTCCGAAGGTCGTACAAGCTCGGGGATGGTACCAATCGATCCGCAGGACCCAAATTAGTCCAGATGCAACCACTTTCCAAGTCTCTCCGACCTT
The DNA here is from genome assembly GCF_963576545.1 of Limanda limanda. Taxonomy (NCBI): domain Eukaryota; kingdom Metazoa; phylum Chordata; class Actinopteri; order Pleuronectiformes; family Pleuronectidae; genus Limanda; species Limanda limanda. Next base: position 404,069 of record NW_026870394.1, read on the forward strand.
CACAAAAAAAGTTATTCAAGAATATCTCTTTCTCCTATGTGCTTTCATCCCTAACCCTAACCCTTCCGAAAGTCGGAGAAGCTCAAGGATGGTACCGTTAGATGCGCGCTACCCCATTTAGTGGGGGTAGAGCCTACTTGCAAGTCTCTCAGACCTTCACAAAAAAAGTTATTCAAGAATATCTCTTTCTCCTATGTGCTTTCATCCCTAACCCTAACCCTAACCCTTCCGAAAGTCGGAGAAGCTCAAGGATGGTACCGATCGATGCGCGCAACCCCATTTAGTGGGGGTAGAGCCTACTTGCAAGTCTCTCCGACCTTCACAAAAAAAGTTATTCAAGAATATCTCCTCAGATTTGGGGGAATTTCGTCGGTCGACCTCTTCCGAAGGTCGTACAAGCTCGGGGATGGTACCAATCGATCCGCAGGACCCAAATTAGTCCAGATGCAACCACTTTCCAAGTCTCTCCGACCTTCACAAAAAAAGTTATTCAAGAATATCTCTTTCTCCTATGTGCTTTCATCCCTAACCCTAACCCTAACCCTTCCGAAAGTCGGAGAAGCTCAAGGATGGTACCGATCGATGCGCGCTACCCCATTTAGTGGGGGTAGAGCCTACTTGCAAGTCTCTCCGACCTTCACAAAAAAAGTTATTCAAGAATATCTCTTTCTCCTATGTGCTTTCATCCCTAACCCTAACCCTAACCCTTCCGAAAGTCGGAGAAGCTCAAGGATGGTACCGATCGATGCGCGCAACCCCATTTAGTGGGGGTAGAGCCTACTTGCAAGTCTCTCCGACCTTCACAAAAAAAGTTATTCAAGAATATCTCCTCAGATTTGGGGGAATTTCGTCGGTCGACCTCTTCCGAAGGTCGTACAAGCTCGGGGATGGTACCAATCGATCCGCAGGACCCAAATTAGTCCAGATGCAACCACTTTCCAAGTCTCTCCGACCTTCACAAAAAAAGTTATTCAAGAATATCTCTTTCTCCTATGTGCTTTCATCCCTAACCCTAACCCTAACCCTTCCGAAAGTCGGAGAAGCTCAAGGATGGTACCGATCGATGCGCGCTACCCCATTTAGTGGGGGTAGAGCCTACTTGCAAGTCTCTCCGACCTTCACAAAAAAAGTTATTCAAGAATATCTCTTTCTCCTATGTGCTTTCATCCCTAACCCTAACCCTAACCCTTCCGAAAGTCGGAGAAGCTCAAGGATGGTACCGATCGATGTGCGCTACCCCATTTAGTGGGGGTAGAGCCTACTTGCAAGTCTCTCCGACCTTCACAAAAAAAGTTATTCAAGAATATCTCCTCAGATTTGGGGGAATTTCGTCGGTCGACCTCTTCCGAAGGTCGTACAAGCTCGGGGATGGTACCAATCGATCCGCAGGACCCAAATTAGTCCAGATGCAACCACTTTCCAAGTCTCTCCGACCTTCACAAAAAAAGTTATTCAAGAATATCTCTTTCTCCTATGTGCTTTCATCCCTAACCCTAACCCTAACCCTTCCGAAAGTCGGAGAAGCTCAAGGATGGTACTGATCGATGCGCGCTACCCCATTTAGTGGGGGTAGAGCCTACTTGCAAGTCTCTCCGACCTTCACAAAAAAAGTTATTCAAGAATATCTCTTTCTCCTATGTGCTTTCATCCCTAACCCTAACCCTAACCCTTCCGAAAGTCGGAGAAGCTCAAGGATGGTACCGATCGATGCGCGTTACCCCATTTAGTGGGGGTAGAGCCTACTTGCAAGTCTCTCCGACCTTCACAAAAAAAGTTATTCAAGAATATCTCTTTCTCCTATGTGCTTTCATCCCTAACCCTAACCCTTCCGAAAGTCGGAGAAGCTCAAGGATGGTACCGATCGATGCGCGCTACCCCATTTAGTGGGGGTAGAGCCTACTTGCAAGTCTCTCCGACCTTCACAAAAAAAGTTATTCAAGAATATCTCTTTCTCCTATGTGCTTTCATCCCTAACCCTAACCCTAACCCTTCCAAAAGTCGGAGAAGCTCAAGGATGGTACCGATCGATGCGTGCTACCCCATTTAGTGGGGGTAGAGCCTACTTGCAAGTCTCTCCGACCTTCACAAAAAAAGTTATTCAAGAATATCTCTTTCTCCTATGTGCTTTCATCCCTAACCCTAACCCTAACCCTTCCGAAAGTCGGAGAAGCTCAAGGATGGTACCGATCGATGCGCGCAACCCCATTTAGTGGGGGTAGAGCCTACTTGCAAGTCTCTCCGACCTTCACAAAAAAAGTTATTCAAGAATATCTCCTCAGATTTGGGGGAATTTCGTCGGTCGACCTCTTCCGAAGGTCGTACAAGCTCGGGGATGGTACCAATCGATCCGCAGGACCCAAATTAGTCCAGATGCAACCACTTTCCAAGTCTCTCCGACCTTCACAAAAAAAGTTATTCAAGAATATCTCTTTCTCCTATGTGCTTTCATCCCTAACCCTAACCCTAACCCTTCCGAAAGTCGGAGAAGCTCAAGGATGGTACCGATCGATGCGCGCTACCCCATTTAGTGGGGGTAGAGCCTACTTGCAAGTCTCTCCGACCTTCACAAAAAAAGTTATTCAAGAATATCTCCTCAGATTTGGGGGAATTTCGTCGGTCGACCTCTTCCGAAGGTCGTACAAGCTCGGGGATGGTACCAATCGATCCGCAGGACCCAAATTAGTCCAGATGCAACCACTTTCCAAGTCTCTCCGACCTTCACAAAAAAAGTTATTCAAGAATATCTCTTTCTCCTATGTGCTTTCATCCCTAACCCTAACCCTTCCGAAAGTCGGAGAAGCTCAAGGATGGTACCGATCGATGCGCGCTACCCCATTTAGTGGGGGTAGAGCCTACTTGCAAGTCTCTCCGACCTTCACAAAAAAAGTTATTCAAGAATATCTCTTTCTCCTATGTGCTTTCATCCCTAACCCTAACCCTTCCGAAAGTCGGAGAAGCTCAAGGATGGTACCGATCGATGTGCGCTACCCCATTTAGTGGGGGTAGAGCCTACTTGCAAGTCTCTCCGACCTTCACAAAAAAAGTTATTCAAGAATATCTCTTTCTCCTATGTGCTTTCATCCCTAACCCTAACCCTAACCCTTCCGAAAGTCGGAGAAGCTCAAGGATGGTACCGATCGATGCGCGCTACCCCATTTAGTGGGGGTAGAGCCTACTTGCAAGTCTCTCCGACCTTCACAAAAAAAGTTATTCAAGAATATCTCTTTCTCCTATGTGCTTTCATCCCTAACCCTAACCCTAACCCTTCCGAAAGTCGGAGAAGCTCAAGGATGGTACCGATCGATGCGCGCTACCCCATTTAGTGGGGGTAGAGCCTACTTGCAAGTCTCTCCGACCTTCACAAAAAAAGTTATTCAAGAATATCTCTTTCTCCTATGTGCTTTCATCCCTAACCCTAACCCTAACCCTTCCGAAAGTCGGAGAAGCTCAAGGATGGTACTGATCGATGCGCGCAACCCCATTTAATGGGGGTAGAGCCTACTTGCAAGTCTCTCCGACCTTCACAAAAAAAGTTATTCAAGAATATCTCCTCAGATTTGGGGGAATTTCGTCGGTCGACCTCTTCCGAAGGTTGTACAAGCTCGGGGATGGTACCAATCGATCCGCAGGACCCAAATTAGTCCAGATGCAACCACTTTCCAAGTCTCTCCGACCTTCACAAAAAAAGTTATTCAAGAATATCTCTTTCTCCTATGTGCTTTCATCCCTAACCCTAACCCTAACCCTTCCGAAAGTCGGAGAAGCTCAAGGATGGTACCGATCGATGCGCGCTACCCCATTTAGTGGGGGTAGAGCCTACTTGCAAGTCTCTCCGACCTTCACAAAAAAAGTTATTCAAGAATATCTCTTTCTCCTATGTGCTTTCATCCCTAACCCTAACCCTAACCCTTCCGAAAGTCGGAGAAGCTCAAGGATGGTACTGATCGATGCGCGCAACCCCATTTAGTGGGGGTAGAGCCTACTTGCAAGTCTCTCCGACCTTCACAAAAAAAGTTATTCAAGAATATCTCCTCAGATTTGGGGGAATTTCGTCGGTCGACCTCTTCCGAAGGTCGTACAAGCTCGGGGATGGTACCAATCGATCCGCAGGACCCAAATTAGTCCAGATGCAACCACTTTCCAAGTCTCTCAGACCTTCACAAAAAAAGTTATTCAAGAATATCTCTTTCTCCTATGTGCTTTCATCCCTAACCCTAACCCTTCCGAAAGTCGGAGAAGCTCAAGGATGGTACCGATCGATGCGCGCTACCCCATTTAGTGGGGGTAGAGCCTACTTGCAAGTCTCTCCGACCTTCACAAAAAAAGTTATTCAAGAATATCTCTTTCTCCTATGTGCTTTCATCCCTAACCCTAACCCTAACCCTTCCGAAAGTCGGAGAAGCTCAAGGATGGTACCGATCGATGCGCGCTACCCCATTTAGTGGGGGTAGAGCCTATTTGCAAGTCTCTCCGACCTTCACAAAAAAAGTTATTCAAGAATATCTCTTTCTCCTATGTGCTTTCATCCCTAACCCTAACCCTAACCCTTCCGAAAGTCGGAGAAGCTCAAGGATGGTACTGATCGATGCGCGCAACCCCATTTAGTGGGGGTAGAGCCTACTTGCAAGTCTCTCCGACCTTCACAAAAAAAGTTATTCAAGAATATCTCCTCAGATTTGGGGGAATTTCGTCGGTCGACCTCTTCCGAAGGTCGTACAAGCTCGGGGATGGTACCAATCGATCCGCAGGACCCAAATTAGTCCAGATGCAACCACTTTCCAAGTCTCTCCGACCTTCACAAAAAAAGTTATTCAAGAATATCTCTTTCTCCTATGTGCTTTCATCCCTAACCCTAACCCTAACCCTTCCGAAAGTCGGAGAAGCTCAAGGATGGTACCGATCGATGCGCGCTACCCCATTTAGTGGGGGTAGAGCCTACTTGCAAGTCTCTCCGACCTTCACAAAAAAAGTTATTCAAGAATATCTCTTTCTCCTATGTGCTTTCATCCCTAACCCTAACCCTAACCCTTCCGAAAGTCGGAGAAGCTCAAGGATGGTACCGATCGATGCGCGCTACCCCATTTAGTGGGGGTAGAGCCTACTTGCAAGTCTCTCCGACCTTCACAAAAAAAGTTATTCAAGAATATCTCCTCAGATTTGGGGGAATTTCGTCGGTCGACCTCTTCCGAAGGTCGTACAAGCTCGGGGATGGTACCAATCGATCCGCAGGACCCAAATTAGTCCAGATGCAACCACTTTCCAAGTCTCTCCGACCTTCACAAAAAAAGTTATTCAAGAATATCTCTTTCTCCTATGTGCTTTCATCCCTAACCCTAACCCTAACCCTTCCGAAAGTCGGAGAAGCTCAAGGATGGTACCGATCGATGCGCGCTACCCCATTTAGTGGGGGTAGAGCCTACTTGCAAGTCTCTCCGACCTTCACAAAAAAAGTTATTCAAGAATATCTCTTTCTCCTATGTGCTTTCATCCCTAACCCTAACCCTAACCCTTCCGAAAGTCGGAGAAGCTCAAGGATGGTACCGATCGATGCGCGCTACCCCATTTAGTGGGGGTAGAGCCTACTTGCAAGTCTCTCCGACCTTCACAAAAAAAGTTATTCAAGAATATCTCTTTCTCCTATGTGCTTTCATCCCTAACCCTAACCCTAACCCTTCCGAAAGTCGGAGAAGCTCAAGGATGGTACCGATCGATGCGCGCTACCCCATTTAGTGGGGGTAGAGCCTACTTGCAAGTCTCTCCGACCTTCACAAAAAAAGTTATTCAAGAATATCTCTTTCTCCTATGTGCTTTCATCCCTAACCCTAACCCTAACCCTTCCGAAAGTCGGAGAAGCTCAAGGATGGTACTGATCGATGCGCGCAACCCCATTTAGTGGGAGTAGAGCCTACTTGCAAGTCTCTCCGACCTTCACAAAAAAAGTTATTCAAGAATATCTCCTCAGATTTGGGGGAATTTCGTCGGTCGACCTCTTCCGAAGGTCGTACAAGCTCGGGGATGGTACCAATCGATCCGCAGGACCCAAATTAGTCCAGATGCAACCACTTTCCAAGTCTCTCCGACCTTCACAAAAAAAGTTATTCAAGAATATCTCTTTCTCCTATGTGCTTTCATCCCTAACCCTAACCCTAACCCTTCCGAAAGTCGGAGAAGCTCAAGGATGGTACCGATCGATGCGCGCTACCCCATTTAGTGGGGGTAGAGCCTACTTGCAAGTCTCTCCGACCTTCACAAAAAAAGTTATTCAAGAATATCTCTTTCTCCTATGTGCTTTCATCCCTAACCCTAACCCTAACCCTTCCGAAAGTCGGAGAAGCTCAAGGATGGTACCGATCGATGCGCGCAACCCCATTTAGTGGGGGTAGAGCCTACTTGCAAGTCTCTCCGACCTTCACAAAAAAAGTTATTCAAGAATATCTCCTCAGATTTGGGGGAATTTCGTCGGTCGACCTCTTCCGAAGGTCGTACAAGCTCGGGGATGGTACCAATCGATCCGCAGGACCCAAATTAGTCCAGATGCAACCACTTTCCAAGTCTCTCCGACCTTCACAAAAAAAGTTATTCAAGAATATCTCTTTCTCCTATGTGCTTTCATCCCTAACCCTAACCCTAACCCTTCCGAAAGTCGGAGAAGCTCAAGGATGGTACCGATCGATGCGCGCTACCCCATTTAGTGGGGGTAGAGCCTACTTGCAAGTCTCTCCGACCTTCACAAAAAAAGTTATTCAAGAATATCTCCTCAGATTTGGGGGAATTTCGTCGGTCGACCTCTTCCGAAGGTCGTACAAGCTCGGGGATGGTACCAATCGATCCGCAGGACCCAAATTAGTCCAGATGCAACCACTTTCCAAGTCTCTCCGACCTTCACAAAAAAAGTTATTCAAGAATATCTCTTTCTCCTATGTGCTTTCATCCCTAACCCTAACCCTAACCCTTCCGAAAGTCGGAGAAGCTCAAGGATGGTACCGATCGATGCGCGCTACCCCATTTAGTGGGGGTAGAGCCTACTTGCAAGTCTCTCCGACCTTCACAAAAAAAGTTATTCAAGAATATCTCTTTCTCCTATGTGCTTTCATCCCTAACCCTAACCCTAACCCTTCCGAAAGTCGGAGAAGCTCAAGGATGGTACCGATCGATGCGCGCTACCCCATTTAGTGGGGGTAGAGCCTACTTGCAAGTCTCTCCGACCTTCACAAAAAAAGTTATTCAAGAATATCTCTTTCTCCTATGTGCTTTCATCCCTAACCCTAACCCTAACCCTTCCGAAAGTCGGAGAAGCTCAAGGATGGTACCGATCGATGCGCGCTACCCCATTTAGTGGGGGTAGAGCCTACTTGCAAGTCTCTCCGACCTTCACAAAAAAAGTTATTCAAGAATATCTCTTTCTCCTATGTGCTTTCATCCCTAACCCTAACCCTAACCCTTCCGAAAGTCGGAGAAGCTCAAGGATGGTACTGATCGATGCGCGCAACCCCATTTAGTGGGGGTAGAGCCTACTTGCAAGTCTCTCCGACCTTCACAAAAAAAGTTATTCAAGAATATCTCCTCAGATTTGGGGGAATTTCGTCGGTCGACCTCTTCCGAAGGTTGTACAAGCTCGGGGATGGTACCAATCGATCCGCAGGACCCAAATTAGTCCAGATGCAACCACTTTCCAAGTCTCTCCGACCTTCACAAAAAAAGTTATTCAAGAATATCTCTTTCTCCTATGTGCTTTCATCCCTAACCCTAACCCTTCCGAAAGTCGGAGAAGCTCAAGGATGGTACCGATCGATGCGCGCTACCCCATTTAGTGGGGGTAGAGCCTACTTGCAAGTCTCTCCGACCTTCACAAAAAAAGTTATTCAAGAATATCTCTTTCTCCTATGTGCTTTCATCCCTAACCCTAACCCTAACCCTTCCGAAAGTCGGAGAAGCTCAAGGATGGTACCGATCGATGCGCGCTACCCCATTTAGTGGGGGTAAAGCCTACTTGCAAGTCTCTCCGACCTTCACAAAAAAAGTTATTCAAGAATATCTCCTCAGATTTGGGGGAATTTCGTCGGTCGACCTCTTCCGAAGGTCGTACAAGCTCGGGGATGGTACCAATCGATCCGCAGGACCCAAATTAGTCCAGATGCAACCACTTTCCAAGTCTCTCCGACCTTCACAAAAAAAGTTATTCAAGAATATCTCTTTCTCCTATGTGCTTTCATCCCTAACCCTAACCCTTCCGAAAGTCGGAGAAGCTCAAGGATGGTACCGATCGATGCGCGCTACCCCATTTAGTGGGGGTAGAGCCTACTTGCAAGTCTCTCCGACCTTCACAAAAAAAGTTATTCAAGAATATCTCTTTCTCCTATGTGCTTTCATCCCTAACCCTAACCCTAACCCTTCCGAAAGTCGGAGAAGCTCAAGGATGGTACCGATCGATGCGCGCTACCCCATTTAGTGGGGGTAAAGCCTACTTGCAAGTCTCTCCGACCTTCACAAAAAAAGTTATTCAAGAATATCTCCTCAGATTTGGGGGAATTTCGTCGGTCGACCTCTTCCGAAGGTCGTACAAGCTCGGGGATGGTACCAATCGATCCGCAGGACCCAAATTAGTCCAGATGCAACCACTTTCCAAGTCTCTCCGACCTTCACAAAAAAAGTTATTCAAGAATATCTCTTTCTCCTATGTGCTTTCATCCCTAACCCTAACCCTAACCCTTCCGAAAGTCGGAGAAGCTCAAGGATGGTACCGATCGATGCGCGCTACCCCATTTAGTGGGGGTAGAGCCTACTTGCAAGTCTCTCCGACCTTCACAAAAAAAGTTATTCAAGAATATCTCTTTCTCCTATGTGCTTTCATCCCTAACCCTAACCCTAACCCTTCCGAAAGTCGGAGAAGCTCAAGGATGGTACCGATCGATGCGCGCTACCCCATTTAGTGGGGGTAGAGCCTACTTGCAAGTCTCTCCGACCTTCACAAAAAAAGTTATTCAAGAATATCTCTTTCTCCTATGTGCTTTCATCCCTAACCCTAACCCTAACCCTTCCGAAAGTCGGAGAAGCTCAAGGATAGTACCGATCGATGCGCGCTACCCCATTTAGTGGGGGTAGAGCCTACTTGCAAGTCTCTCCGACCTTCACAAAAAAAGTTATTCAAGAATATCTCCTCAGATTTGGGGGAATTTCGTCGGTCGACCTCTTCCGAAGGTCGTACAAGCTCGGGGATGGTACCAATCGATCCGCAGGACCCAAATTAGTCCAGATGCAACCACTTTCCAAGTCTCTCCGACCTTCACAAAAAAAGTTATTCAAGAATATCTCTTTCTCCTATGTGCTTTCATCCCTAACCCTAACCCTAACCCTTCCGAAAGTCGGAGAAGCTCAAGGATGGTACCGATCGATGCGCGCTACCCCATTTAGTGGGGGTAGAGCCTACTTGCAAGTCTCTCCGACCTTCACAAAAAAAGTTATTCAAGAATATCTCTTTCTCCTATGTGCTTTCATCCCTAACCCTAACCCTAACCCTTCCGAAAGTCGGAGAAGCTCAAGGATGGTACCGATCGATGTGCGCTACCCCATTTAGTGGGGGTAGAGCCTACTTGCAAGTCTCTCCGACCTTCACAAAAAAAGTTATTCAAGAATATCTCTTTCTCCTATGTGCTTTCATCCCTAACCCTAACCCTAACCCTTCCGAAAGTCGGAGAAGCTCAAGGATGGTACTGATCGATGCGCGCAACCCCATTTAGTGGGGGTAGAGCCTACTTGCAAGTCTCTCCGACCTTCACAAAAAAAGTTATTCAAGAATATCTCCTCAGATTTGGGGGAATTTCGTCGGTCGACCTCTTCCGAAGGTCGTACAAGCTCGGGGATGGTACCAATCGATCCGCAGGACCCAAATTAGTCCAGATGCAACCACTTTCCAAGTCTCTCCGACCTTCACAAAAAAAGTTATTCAAGAATATCTCTTTCTCCTATGTGCTTTCATCCCTAACCCTAACCCTAACCCTTCCGAAAGTCGGAGAAGCTCAAGGATGGTACCGATCGATGCGCGCTACCCCATTTAGTGGGGGTAGAGCCTACTTGCAAGTCTCTCCGACCTTCACAAAAAAAGTTATTCAAGAATATCTCTTTCTCCTATGTGCTTTCATCCCTAACCCTAACCCTAACCCTTCCGAAAGTCGGAGAAGCTCAAGGATGGTACCGATCGATGTGCGCTACCCCATTTAGTGGGGGTAGAGCCTACTTGCAAGTCTCTCCGACCTTCACAAAAAAAGTTATTCAAGAATATCTCTTTCTCCTATGTGCTTTCATCCCTAACCCTAACCCTAACCCTTCCGAAAGTCGGAGAAGCTCAAGGATGGTACTGATCGATGCGCGCAACCCCATTTAGTGGGGGTAGAGCCTACTTGCAAGTCTCTCCGACCTTCACAAAAAAAGTTATTCAAGAATATCTCCTCAGATTTGGGGGAATTTCGTCGGTCGACCTCTTCCGAAGGTCGTACAAGCTCGGGGATGGTACCAATCGATCCGCAGGACCCAAATTAGTCCAGATGCAACCACTTTCCAAGTCTCTCAGACCTTCACAAAAAAAGTTATTCAAGAATATCTCTTTCTCCTATGTGCTTTCATCCCTAACCCTAACCCTTCCGAAAGTCGGAGAAGCTCAAGGATGGTACCGATCGATGCGCGCTACCCCATTTAGTGGGGGTAGAGCCTACTTGCAAGTCTCTCCGACCTTCACAAAAAAAGTTATTCAAGAATATCTCTTTCTCCTATGTGCTTTCATCCCTAACCCTAACCCTAACCCTTCCGAAAGTCGGAGAAGCTCAAGGATGGTACCGATCGATGCGCGCTACCCCATTTAGTGGGGGTAGAGCCTACTTGCAAGTCTCTCCGACCTTCACAAAAAAAGTTATTCAAGAATATCTCTTTCTCCTATGTGCTTTCATCCCTAACCCTAACCCTAACCCTTCCGAAAGTCGGAGAAGCTCAAGGATGGTACCGATCGATGCGCGCTACCCCATTTAGTGGGGGTAGAGCCTACTTACAAGTCTCTCCGACCTTCACAAAAAAAGTTATTCAAGAATATCTCTTTCTCCTATGTGCTTTCATCCCTAACCCTAACCCTAACCCTTCCGAAAGTCGGAGAAGCTCAAGGATGGTACCGATCGATGCGCGCTACCCCATTTAGTGGGGGTAGAGCCTATTTGCAAGTCTCTCCGACCTTCACAAAAAAAGTTATTCAAGAATATCTCTTTCTCCTATGTGCTTTCATCCCTAACCCTAACCCTAACCCTTCCGAAAGTCGGAGAAGCTCAAGGATGGTACTGATCGATGCGCGCAACCCCATTTAGTGGGGGTAGAGCCTACTTGCAAGTCTCTCCGACCTTCACAAAAAAAGTTATTCAAGAATATCTCCTCAGATTTGGGGGAATTTCGTCGGTCGACCTCTTCCGAAGGTCGTACAAGCTCGGGGATGGTACCAATCGATCCGCAGGACCCAAATTAGTCCAGATGCAACCACTTTCCAAGTCTCTCCGACCTTCACAAAAAAAGTTATTCAAGAATATCTCTTTCTCCTATGTGCTTTCATCCCTAACCCTAACCCTAACCCTTCCGAAAGTCGGAGAAGCTCAAGGATGGTACCGATCGATGCGCGCTACCCCATTTAGTGGGGGTAGAGCCTACTTGCAAGTCTCTCCGACCTTCACAAAAAAAGTTATTCAAGAATATCTCTTTCTCCTATGTGCTTTCATCCCTAACCCTAACCCTAACCCTTCCGAAAGTCGGAGAAGCTCAAGGATGGTACCGATCGATGCGCGCTACCCCATTTAGTGGGGGTAGAGCCTACTTGCAAGTCTCTCCGACCTTCACAAAAAAAGTTATTCAAGAATATCTCCTCAGATTTGGGGGAATTTCGTCGGTCGACCTCTTCCGAAGGTCGTACAAGCTCGGGGATGGTACCAATCGATCCGCAGGACCCAAATTAGTCCAGATGCAACCACTTTCCAAGTCTCTCCGACCTTCACAAAAAAAGTTATTCAAGAATATCTCTTTCTCCTATGTGCTTTCATCCCTAACCCTAACCCTAACCCTTCCGAAAGTCGGAGAAGCTCAAGGATGGTACCGATCGATGCGCGCTACCCCATTTAGTGGGGGTAGAGCCTACTTGCAAGTCTCTCCGACCTTCACAAAAAAAGTTATTCAAGAATATCTCTTTCTCCTATGTGCTTTCATCCCTAACCCTAACCCTAACCCTTCCGAAAGTCGGAGAAGCTCAAGGATGGTACCGATCGATGCGCGCTACCCCATTTAGTGGGGGTAGAGCCTACTTGCAAGTCTCTCCGACCTTCACAAAAAAAGTTATTCAAGAATATCTCTTTCTCCTATGTGCTTTCATCCCTAACCCTAACCCTAACCCTTCCGAAAGTCGGAGAAGCTCAAGGATGGTACCGATCGATGCGCGCTACCCCATTTAGTGGGGGTAGAGCCTACTTGCAAGTCTCTCCGACCTTCACAAAAAAAGTTATTCAAGAATATCTCTTTCTCCTATGTGCTTTCATCCCTAACCCTAACCCTAACCCTTCCGAAAGTCGGAGAAGCTCAAGGATGGTACTGATCGATGCGCGCAACCCCATTTAGTGGGAGTAGAGCCTACTTGCAAGTCTCTCCGACCTTCACAAAAAAAGTTATTCAAGAATATCTCCTCAGATTTGGGGGAATTTCGTCGGTCGACCTCTTCCGAAGGTCGTACAAGCTCGGGGATGGTACCAATCGATCCGCAGGACCCAAATTAGTCCAGATGCAACCACTTTCCAAGTCTCTCCGACCTTCACAAAAAAAGTTATTCAAGAATATCTCTTTCTCCTATGTGCTTTCATCCCTAACCCTAACCCTAACCCTTCCGAAAGTCGGAGAAGCTCAAGGATGGTACCGATCGATGCGCGCTACCCCATTTAGTGGGGGTAGAGCCTACTTGCAAGTCTCTCCGACCTTCACAAAAAAAGTTATTCAAGAATATCTCTTTCTCCTATGTGCTTTCATCCCTAACCCTAACCCTAACCCTTCCGAAAGTCGGAGAAGCTCAAGGATGGTACCGATCGATGCGCGCAACCCCATTTAGTGGGGGTAGAGCCTACTTGCAAGTCTCTCCGACCTTCACAAAAAAAGTTATTCAAGAATATCTCCTCAGATTTGGGGGAATTTCGTCGGTCGACCTCTTCCGAAGGTCGTACAAGCTCGGGGATGGTACCAATCGATCCGCAGGACCCAAATTAGTCCAGATGCAACCACTTTCCAAGTCTCTCCGACCTTCACAAAAAAAGTTATTCAAGAATATCTCTTTCTCCTATGTGCTTTCATCCCTAACCCTAACCCTAACCCTTCCGAAAGTCGGAGAAGCTCAAGGATGGTACCGATCGATGCGCGCTACCCCATTTAGTGGGGGTAGAGCCTACTTGCAAGTCTCTCCGACCTTCACAAAAAAAGTTATTCAAGAATATCTCCTCAGATTTGGGGGAATTTCGTCGGTCGACCTCTTCCGAAGGTCGTACAAGCTCGGGGATGGTACCAATCGATCCGCAGGACCCAAATTAGTCCAGATGCAACCACTTTCCAAGTCTCTCCGACCTTCACAAAAAAAGTTATTCAAGAATATCTCTTTCTCCTATGTGCTTTCATCCCTAACCCTAACCCTAACCCTTCCGAAAGTCGGAGAAGCTCAAGGATGGTACCGATCGATGCGCGCTACCCCATTTAGTGGGGGTAGAGCCTACTTGCAAGTCTCTCCGACCTTCACAAAAAAAGTTATTCAAGAATATCTCTTTCTCCTATGTGCTTTCATCCCTAACCCTAACCCTTCCGAAAGTCGGAGAAGCTCAAGGATGGTACCGATCGATGCGCGCTACCCCATTTAGTGGGGGTAGAGCCTACTTGCAAGTCTCTCCGACCTTCACAAAAAAAGTTATTCAAGAATATCTCTTTCTCCTATGTGCTTTCATCCCTAACCCTAACCCTAACCCTTCCGAAAGTCGGAGAAGCTCAAGGATGGTACCGATCGATGCGCGCTACCCCATTTAGTGGGGGTAGAGCCTACTTGCAAGTCTCTCCGACCTTCACAAAAAAAGTTATTCAAGAATATCTCTTTCTCCTATGTGCTTTCATCCCTAACCCTAACCCTAACCCTTCCGAAAGTCGGAGAAGCTCAAGGATGGTACTGATCGATGCGCGCAACCCCATTTAGTGGGGGTAGAGCCTACTTGCAAGTCTCTCCGACCTTCACAAAAAAAGTTATTCAAGAATATCTCCTCAGATTTGGGGGAATTTCGTCGGTCGACCTCTTCCGAAGGTTGTACAAGCTCGGGGATGGTACCAATCGATCCGCAGGACCCAAATTAGTCCAGATGCAACCACTTTCCAAGTCTCTCCGACCTTCACAAAAAAAGTTATTCAAGAATATCTCTTTCTCCTATGTGCTTTCATCCCTAACCCTAACCCTTCCGAAAGTCGGAGAAGCTCAAGGATGGTACCGATCGATGCGCGCTACCCCATTTAGTGGGGGTAGAGCCTACTTGCAAGTCTCTCCGACCTTCACAAAAAAAGTTATTCAAGAATATCTCTTTCTCCTATGTGCTTTCATCCCTAACCCTAACCCTAACCCTTCCGAAAGTCGGAGAAGCTCAAGGATGGTACCGATCGATGCGCGCTACCCCATTTAGTGGGGGTAAAGCCTACTTGCAAGTCTCTCCGACCTTCACAAAAAAAGTTATTCAAGAATATCTCCTCAGATTTGGGGGAATTTCGTCGGTCGACCTCTTCCGAAGGTCGTACAAGCTCGGGGATGGTACCAATCGATCCGCAGGACCCAAATTAGTCCAGATGCAACCACTTTCCAAGTCTCTCCGACCTTCACAAAAAAAGTTATTCAAGAATATCTCTTTCTCCTATGTGCTTTCATCCCTAACCCTAACCCTAACCCTTCCGAAAGTCGGAGAAGCTCAAGGATGGTACCGATCGATGCGCGCTACCCCATTTAGTGGGGGTAGAGCCTACTTGCAAGTCTCTCCGACCTTCACAAAAAAAGTTATTCAAGAATATCTCTTTCTCCTATGTGCTTTCATCCCTAACCCTAACCCTAACCCTTCCGAAAGTCGGAGAAGCTCAAGGATGGTACCGATCGATGCGCGCTACCCCATTTAGTGGGGGTAGAGCCTACTTGCAAGTCTCTCCGACCTTCACAAAAAAAGTTATTCAAGAATATCTCTTTCTCCTATGTGCTTTCATCCCTAACCCTAACCCTAACCCTTCCGAAAGTCGGAGAAGCTCAAGGATGGTACTGATCGATGCGCGCAACCCCATTTAGTGGGGGTAGAGCCTACTTGCAAGTCTCTCCGACCTTCACAAAAAAAGTTATTCAAGAATATCTCCTCAGATTTGGGGGAATTTCGTCGGTCGACCTCTTCCGAAGGTTGTACAAGCTCGGGGATGGTACCAATCGATCCGCAGGACCCAAATTAGTCCAGATGCAACCACTTTCCAAGTCTCTCCGACCTTCACAAAAAAAGTTATTCAAGAATATCTCTTTCTCCTATGTGCTTTCATCCCTAACCCTAACCCTTCCGAAAGTCGGAGAAGCTCAAGGATGGTACCGATCGATGCGCGCTACCCCATTTAGTGGGGGTAGAGCCTACTTGCAAGTCTCTCCGACCTTCACAAAAAAAGTTATTCAAGAATATCTCTTTCTCCTATGTGCTTTCATCCCTAACCCTAACCCTAACCCTTCCGAAAGTCGGAGAAGCTCAAGGATGGTACCGATCGATGCGCGCTACCCCATTTAGTGGGGGTAAAGCCTACTTGCAAGTCTCTCCGACCTTCACAAAAAAAGTTATTCAAGAATATCTCCTCAGATTTGGGGGAATTTCGTCGGTCGACCTCTTCCGAAGGTCGTACAAGCTCGGGGATGGTACCAATCGATCCGCAGGACCCAAATTAGTCCAGATGCAACCACTTTCCAAGTCTCTCCGACCTTCACAAAAAAAGTTATTCAAGAATATCTCTTTCTCCTATGTGCTTTCATCCCTAACCCTAACCCTAACCCTTCCGAAAGTCGGAGAAGCTCAAGGATGGTACCGATCGATGCGCGCTACCCCATTTAGTGGGGGTAGAGCCTACTTGCAAGTCTCTCCGACCTTCACAAAAAAAGTTATTCAAGAATATCTCTTTCTCCTATGTGCTTTCATCCCTAACCCTAACCCTAACCCTTCCGAAAGTCGGAGAAGCTCAAGGATGGTACCGATCGATGCGCGCTACCCCATTTAGTGGGGGTAGAGCCTACTTGCAAGTCTCTCCGACCTTCACAAAAAAAGTTATTCAAGAATATCTCTTTCTCCTATGTGCTTTCATCCCTAACCCTAACCCTAACCCTTCCGAAAGTCGGAGAAGCTCAAGGATAGTACCGATCGATGCGCGCTACCCCATTTAGTGGGGGTAGAGCCTACTTGCAAGTCTCTCCGACCTTCACAAAAAAAGTTATTCAAGAATATCTCCTCAGATTTGGGGGAATTTCGTCGGTCGACCTCTTCCGAAGGTCGTACAAGCTCGGGGATGGTACCAATCGATCCGCAGGACCCAAATTAGTCCAGATGCAACCACTTTCCAAGTCTCTCCGACCTTCACAAAAAAAGTTATTCAAGAATATCTCTTTCTCCTATGTGCTTTCATCCCTAACCCTAACCCTAACCCTTCCGAAAGTCGGAGAAGCTCAAGGATGGTACCGATCGATGCGCGCTACCCCATTTAGTGGGGGTAGAGCCTACTTGCAAGTCTCTCCGACCTTCACAAAAAAAGTTATTCAAGAATATCTCTTTCTCCTATGTGCTTTCATCCCTAACCCTAACCCTAACCCTTCCGAAAGTCGGAGAAGCTCAAGGATGGTACCGATCGATGCGCGCAACCCCATTTAGTGGGGGTAGAGCCTACTTGCAAGTCTCTCCGACCTTCACAAAAAAAGTTATTCAAGAATATCTCCTCAGATTTGGGGGAATTTCGTCGGTCGACCTCTTCCGAAGGTCGTACAAGCTCGGGGATGGTACCAATCGATCCGCAGGACCCAAATTAGTCCAGATGCAACCACTTTCCAAGTCTCTCCGACCTTCACAAAAAAAGTTATTCAAGAATATCTCTTTCTCCTATGTGCTTTCATCCCTAACCCTAACCCTAACCCTTCCGAAAGTCGGAGAAGCTCAAGGATGGTACCGATCGATGCGCGCTACCCCATTTAGTGGGGGTAGAGCCTACTTGCAAGTCTCTCCGACCTTCACAAAAAAAGTTATTCAAGAATATCTCCTCAGATTTGGGGGAATTTCGTCGGTCGACCTCTTCCGAAGGTCGTACAAGCTCGGGGATGGTACCAATCGATCCGCAGGACCCAAATTAGTCCAGATGCAACCACTTTCCAAGTCTCTCCGACCTTCACAAAAAAAGTTATTCAAGAATATCTCTTTCTCCTATGTGCTTTCATCCCTAACCCTAACCCTAACCCTTCCGAAAGTCGGAGAAGCTCAAGGATGGTACCGATCGATGCGCGCTACCCCATTTAGTGGGGGTAGAGCCTACTTGCAAGTCTCTCCGACCTTCACAAAAAAAGTTATTCAAGAATATCTCTTTCTCCTATGTGCTTTCATCCCTAACCCTAACCCTAACCCTTCCGAAAGTCGGAGAAGCTCAAGGATGGTACCGATCGATGCGCGCTACCCCATTTAGTGGGGGTAGAGCCTACTTGCAAGTCTCTCCGACCTTCACAAAAAAAGTTATTCAAGAATATCTCTTTCTCCTATGTGCTTTCATCCCTAACCCTAACCCTAACCCTTCCGAAAGTCGGAGAAGCTCAAGGATGGTACCGATCGATGCGCGCTACCCCATTTAGTGGGGGTAGAGCCTACTTGCAAGTCTCTCCGACCTTCACAAAAAAAGTTATTCAAGAATATCTCTTTCTCCTATGTGCTTTCATCCCTAACCCTAACCCTAACCCTTCCGAAAGTCGGAGAAGCTCAAGGATGGTACTGATCGATGCGCGCAACCCCATTTAGTGGGGGTAGAGCCTACTTGCAAGTCTCTCCGACCTTCACAAAAAAAGTTATTCAAGAATATCTCCTCAGATTTGGGGGAATTTCGTCGGTCGACCTCTTCCGAAGGTTGTACAAGCTCGGGGATGGTACCAATCGATCCGCAGGACCCAAATTAGTCCAGATGCAACCACTTTCCAAGTCTCTCCGACCTTCACAAAAAAAGTTATTCAAGAATATCTCTTTCTCCTATGTGCTTTCATCCCTAACCCTAACCCTTCCGAAAGTCGGAGAAGCTCAAGGATGGTACCGATCGATGCGCGCTACCCCATTTAGTGGGGGTAGAGCCTACTTGCAAGTCTCTCCGACCTTCACAAAAAAAGTTATTCAAGAATATCTCTTTCTCCTATGTGCTTTCATCCCTAACCCTAACCCTAACCCTTCCGAAAGTCGGAGAAGCTCAAGGATGGTACCGATCGATGCGCGCTACCCCATTTAGTGGGGGTAAAGCCTACTTGCAAGTCTCTCCGACCTTCACAAAAAAAGTTATTCAAGAATATCTCCTCAGATTTGGGGGAATTTCGTCGGTCGACCTCTTCCGAAGGTCGTACAAGCTCGGGGATGGTACCAATCGATCCGCAGGACCCAAATTAGTCCAGATGCAACCACTTTCCAAGTCTCTCCGACCTTCACAAAAAAAGTTATTCAAGAATATCTCTTTCTCCTATGTGCTTTCATCCCTAACCCTAACCCTAACCCTTCCGAAAGTCGGAGAAGCTCAAGGATGGTACCGATCGATGCGCGCTACCCCATTTAGTGGGGGTAGAGCCTACTTGCAAGTCTCTCCGACCTTCACAAAAAAAGTTATTCAAGAATATCTCTTTCTCCTATGTGCTTTCATCCCTAACCCTAACCCTAACCCTTCCGAAAGTCGGAGAAGCTCAAGGATGGTACCGATCGATGCGCGCTACCCCATTTAGTGGGGGTAGAGCCTACTTGCAAGTCTCTCCGACCTTCACAAAAAAAGTTATTCAAGAATATCTCTTTCTCCTATGTGCTTTCATCCCTAACCCTAACCCTAACCCTTCCGAAAGTCGGAGAAGCTCAAGGATGGTACTGATCGATGCGCGCAACCCCATTTAGTGGGGGTAGAGCCTACTTGCAAGTCTCTCCGACCTTCACAAAAAAAGTTATTCAAGAATATCTCCTCAGATTTGGGGGAATTTCGTCGGTCGACCTCTTCCGAAGGTTGTACAAGCTCGGGGATGGTACCAATCGATCCGCAGGACCCAAATTAGTCCAGATGCAACCACTTTCCAAGTCTCTCCGACCTTCACAAAAAAAGTTATTCAAGAATATCTCTTTCTCCTATGTGCTTTCATCCCTAACCCTAACCCTTCCGAAAGTCGGAGAAGCTCAAGGATGGTACCGATCGATGCGCGCTACCCCATTTAGTGGGGGTAGAGCCTACTTGCAAGTCTCTCCGACCTTCACAAAAAAAGTTATTCAAGAATATCTCTTTCTCCTATGTGCTTTCATCCCTAACCCTAACCCTAACCCTTCCGAAAGTCGGAGAAGCTCAAGGATGGTACCGATCGATGCGCGCTACCCCATTTAGTGGGGGTAAAGCCTACTTGCAAGTCTCTCCGACCTTCACAAAAAAAGTTATTCAAGAATATCTCCTCAGATTTGGGGGAATTTCGTCGGTCGACCTCTTCCGAAGGTCGTACAAGCTCGGGGATGGTACCAATCGATCCGCAGGACCCAAATTAGTCCAGATGCAACCACTTTCCAAGTCTCTCCGACCTTCACAAAAAAAGTTATTCAAGAATATCTCTTTCTCCTATGTGCTTTCATCCCTAACCCTAACCCTAACCCTTCCGAAAGTCGGAGAAGCTCAAGGATGGTACCGATCGATGCGCGCTACCCCATTTAGTGGGGGTAGAGCCTACTTGCAAGTCTCTCCGACCTTCACAAAAAAAGTTATTCAAGAATATCTCTTTCTCCTATGTGCTTTCATCCCTAACCCTAACCCTAACCCTTCCGAAAGTCGGAGAAGCTCAAGGATGGTACCGATCGATGCGCGCTACCCCATTTAGTGGGGGTAGAGCCTACTTGCAAGTCTCTCCGACCTTCACAAAAAAAGTTATTCAAGAATATCTCTTTCTCCTATGTGCTTTCATCCCTAACCCTAACCCTAACCCTTCCGAAAGTCGGAGAAGCTCAAGGATAGTACCGATCGATGCGCGCTACCCCATTTAGTGGGGGTAGAGCCTACTTGCAAGTCTCTCCGACCTTCACAAAAAAAGTTATTCAAGAATATCTCCTCAGATTTGGGGGAATTTCGTCGGTCGACCTCTTCCGAAGGTCGTACAAGCTCGGGGATGGTACCAATCGATCCGCAGGACCCAAATTAGTCCAGATGCAACCACTTTCCAAGTCTCTCCGACCTTCACAAAAAAAGTTATTCAAGAATATCTCTTTCTCCTATGTGCTTTCATCCCTAACCCTAACCCTAACCCTTCCGAAAGTCGGAGAAGCTCAAGGATGGTACCGATCGATGCGCGCTACCCCATTTAGTGGGGGTAGAGCCTACTTGCAAGTCTCTCCGACCTTCACAAAAAAAGTTATTCAAGAATATCTCTTTCTCCTATGTGCTTTCATCCCTAACCCTAACCCTAACCCTTCCGAAAGTCGGAGAAGCTCAAGGATGGTACCGATCGATGCGCGCTACCCCATTTAGTGGGGGTAGAGCCTACTTGCAAGTCTCTCCGACCTTCACAAAAAAAGTTATTCAAGAATATCTCTTTCTCCTATGTGCTTTCATCCCTAACCCTAACCCTAACCCTTCCGAAAGTCGGAGAAGCTCAAGGATGGTACCGATCGATGTGCGCTACCCCATTTAGTGGGGGTAGAGCCTACTTGCAAGTCTCTCCGACCTTCACAAAAAAAGTTATTCAAGAATATCTCTTTCTCCTATGTGCTTTCATCCCTAACCCTAACCCTAACCCTTCCGAAAGTCGGAGAAGCTCAAGGATGGTACTGATCGATGCGCGCAACCCCATTTAGTGGGGGTAGAGCCTACTTGCAAGTCTCTCCGACCTTCACAAAAAAAGTTATTCAAGAATATCTCCTCAGATTTGGGGGAATTTCGTCGGTCGACCTCTTCCGAAGGTCGTACAAGCTCGGAGATGGTATCAATCGATCTGCAGGACCCAAATTAGTCCAGATGCAACCACTTTCCAAGTCTCTCCGACCTTCACAAAAAAAGTTATTCAAGAATATCTCTTTCTCCTATGTGCTTTCATCCCTAACCCTAACCCTAACCCTTCCGAAAGTCGGAGAAGCTCAAGGATGGTACCGATCGATGCGCGCTACCCCATTTAGTGGGGGTAGAGCCTACTTGCAAGTCTCTCCGACCTTCACAAAAAAAGTTATTCAAGAATATCTCTTTCTCCTATGTGCTTTCATCCCTAACCCTAACCCTAACCCTTCCGAAAGTTGGAGAAGCTCAAGGATGGTACCGATCGATGCGCGCAACCCCATTTAGTGGGGGTAGAGCCTACTTGCAAGTCTCTCCGACCTTCACAAAAAAAGTTATTCAAGAATATCTCCTCAGATTTGGGGGAATTTCGTCGGTCGACCTCTTCCGAAGGTCGTACAAGCTCGGGGATGGTACCAATCGATCCGCAGGACCCAAATTAGTCCAGATGCAACCACTTTCCAAGTCTCTTCGACCTTCACAAAAAAAGTTATTCAAGAATATCTCTTTCTCCTATGTGCTTTCATCCCTAACCCTAACCCTAACCCTTCCGAAAGTCGGAGAAGCTCAAGGATGGTACCGATCGATGCGCGCTACCCCATTTAGTGGGGGTAGAGCCTACTTGCAAGTCTCTCCGACCTTCACAAAAAAAGTTATTCAAGAATATCTCTTTCTCCTATGTGCTTTCATCCCTAACCCTAACCCTAACCCTTCCGAAAGTCGGAGAAGCTCAAGGATGGTACCGATCGATGCGCGCTACCCCATTTAGTGGGGGTAGAGCCTACTTGCAAGTCTCTCCGACCTTCACAAAAAAAGTTATTCAAGAATATCTCTTTCTCCTATGTGCTTTCATCCCTAACCCTAACCCTAACCCTTCCGAAAGTCGGAGAAGCTCAAGGATGGTACTGATCGATGCGCGCAACCCCATTTAGTGGGGGTAGAGCCTACTTGCAAGTCTCTCCGACCTTCACAAAAAAAGTTATTCAAGAATATCTCCTCAGATTTGGGGGAATTTCGTCGGTCGACCTCTTCCGAAGGTCGTACAAGCTCGGAGATGGTATCAATCGATCCGCAGGACCCAAATTAGTCCAGATGCAACCACTTTCCAAGTCTCTCCGACCTTCACAAAAAAAGTTATTCAAGAATATCTCTTTCTCCTATGTGCTTTCATCCCTAACCCTAACCCTAACCCTTCCGAAAGTCGGAGAAGCTCAAGGATGGTACCGATCGATGCGCGCTACCCCATTTAGTGGGGGTAGAGCCTACTTGCAAGTCTCTCCGACCTTCACAAAAAAAGTTATTCAAGAATATCTCTTTCTCCTATGTGCTTTCATCCCTAACCCTAACCCTAACCCTTCCGAAAGTTGGAGAAGCTCAAGGATGGTACCGATCGATGCGCGCAACCCCATTTAGTGGGGGTAGAGCCTACTTGCAAGTCTCTCCGTCCTTCACAAAAAAAGTTATTCAAGAATATCTCCTCAGATTTGGGGGAATTTCGTCGGTCGACCTCTTCCGAAGGTCGTACAAGCTCGGGGATGGTACCAATCGATCCGCAGGACCCAAATTAGTCCAGATGCAACCACTTTCCAAGTCTCTTCGACCTTCACAAAAAAAGTTATTCAAGAATATCTCTTTCTCCTATGTGCTTTCATCCCTAACCCTAACCCTAACCCTTCCGAAAGTCGGAGAAGCTCAAGGATGGTACCGATCGATGCGCGCTACCCCATTTAGTGGGGGTAGAGCCTACTTGCAAGTTTCTCCGACCTTCACAAAAAAAGTTATTCAAGAATATCTCCTCAGATTTGGGGGAATTTCGTCGGTCGACCTCTTCCGAAGGTCGTACAAGCTCGGGGATGGTACCAATCGATCCGCAGGACCCAAATTAGTCCAGATGCAACCACTTTCCAAGTCTCTCCGACCTTCACAAAAAAAGTTATTCAAGAATATCTCTTTCTCCTATGTGCTTTCATCCCTAACCCTAACCCTAACCCTTCCGAAAGTCGGAGAAGCTCAAGGATGGTACCGATCGATGCGCGCTACCCCATTTAGTGGGGGTAGAGCCTACTTGCAAGTCTCTCCGACCTTCACAAAAAAAGTTATTCAAGAATATCTCTTTCTCCTATGTGCTTTCATCCCTAACCCTAACCCTAACCCTTCCGAAAGTCGGAGAAGCTCAAGGATGGTACCGATCGATGCGCGCTACCCCATTTAGTGGGGGTAGAGCCTACTTGCAAGTCTCTCCGACCTTCACAAAAAAAGTTATTCAAGAATATCTCTTTCTCCTATGTGCTTTCATCCCTAACCCTAACCCTAACCCTTCCGAAAGTCGGAGAAGCTCAAGGATGGTACTGATCGATGCGCGCAACCCCATTTAGTGGGGGTAGAGCCTACTTGCAAGTCTCTCCGACCTTCACAAAAAAAGTTATTCAAGAATATCTCCTCAGATTTGGGGGAATTTCGTCGGTCGACCTCTTCCGAAGGTCGTACAAGCTCGGGGATGGTACCAATCGATCCGCAGGACCCAAATTAGTCCAGATGCAACCACTTTCCAAGTCTCTCCGACCTTCACAAAAAAAGTTATTCAAGAATATCTCTTTCTCCTATGTGCTTTCATCCCTAACCCTAACCCTAACCCTTCCGAAAGTCGGAGAAGCTCAAGGATGGTACCGATCGATGCGCGCTACCCCATTTAGTGGGGGTAGAGCCTACTTGCAAGTCTCTCCGACCTTCACAAAAAAAGTTATTCAAGAATATCTCTTTCTCCTATGTGCTTTCATCCCTAACCCTAACCCTAACCCTTCCGAAAGTCGGAGAAGCTCAAGGATGGTACCGATCGATGCGCGCTACCCCATTTAGTGGGGGTAGAGCCTACTTGCAAGTCTCTCCGACCTTCACAAAAAAAGTTATTCAAGAATATCTCTTTCTCCTATGTGCTTTCATCCCTAACCCTAACCCTAACCCTTCCGAAAGTCGGAGAAGCTCAAGGATGGTACCGATCGATGCGCGCAACCCCATTTAGTGGGGGTAGAGCCTACTTGCAAGTCTCTCCGACCTTCACAAAAAAAGTTATTCAAGAATATCTCCTCAGATTTGGGGGAATTTCGTCGGTCGACCTCTTCCGAAGGTCGTACAAGCTCGGGGATTGTACCAATCGATCCGCAGGACCCAAATTAGTCCAGATGCAACCACTTTCCAAGTCTCTCCGACCTTCACAAAAAAAGTTATTCAAGAATATCTCTTTCTCCTATGTGCTTTCATCCCTAACCCTAACCCTAACCCTTCCGAAAGTCGGAGAAGCTCAAGGATGGTACCGATCGATGCGCGCTACCCCATTTAGTGGGGGTAGAGCCTACTTGCAAGTTTCTCCGACCTTCACAAAAAAAGTTATTCAAGAATATCTCCTCAGATTTGGGGGAATTTCGTCGGTCGACCTCTTCCGAAGGTCGTACAAGCTCAAGGATGGTACCAATCGATCCGCAGGACCCAAATTAGTCCAGATGCAACCACTTTCCAAGTCTCTCCGACCTTCACAAAAAAAGTTATTCAAGAATATCTCTTTCTCCTATGTGCTTTCATCCCTAACCCTAACCCTAACCCTTCCGAAAGTCGGAGAAGCTCAAGGATGGTACCGATCGATGCGCGCTACCCCATTTAGTGGGGGTAGAGCCTACTTGCAAGTCTCTCCGACCTTCACAAAAAAAGTTATTCAAGAATATCTCTTTCTCCTATGTGCTTTCATCCCTAACCCTAACCCTAACCCTTCCGAAAGTCGGAGAAGCTCAAGGATGGTACCGATCGATGCGCGCTACCCCATTTAGTGGGGGTAGAGCCTACTTGCAAGTTTCTCCGACCTTCACAAAAAAAGTTATTCAAGAATATCTCCTCAGATTTGGGGGAATTTCGTCGGTCGACCTCTTCCGAAGGTCGTACAAGCTCGGGGATGGTACCAATCGATCCGCAGGACCCAAATTAGTCCAGATGCAACCACTTTCCAAGTCTCTCCGACCTTCACAAAAAAAGTTATTCAAGAATATCTCTTTCTCCTATGTGCTTTCATCCCTAACCCTAACCCTAACCCTTCCGAAAGTCGGAGAAGCTCAAGGATGGTACCGATCGATGCGCGCTACCCCATTTAGTGGGGGTAGAGCCTACTTGCAAGTCTCTCCGACCTTCACAAAAAAAGTTATTCAAGAATATCTCTTTCTCCTATGTGCTTTCATCCCTAACCCTAACCCTAACCCTTCCGAAAGTCGGAGAAGCTCAAGGATGGTACTGATCGATGCGCGCTACCCCATTTAGTGGGGGTAGAGCCTACTTGCAAGTCTGTCCGACCTTCACAAAAAAAGTTATTCAAGAATATCTCTTTCTCCTATGTGCTTTCATCCCTAACCCTAACCCTAACCCTTCCGAAAGTCGGAGAAGCTCAAGGATGGTACTGATCGATGCGCGCAACCCCATTTAGTGGGGGTAGAGCCTACTTGCAAGTCTCTCCGACCTTCACAAAAAAAGTTATTCAAGAATATCTCCTCAGATTTGGGGGAATTTCGTCGGTCGACCTCTTCCGAAGGTCGTACAAGCTCGGGGATGGTACCAATCGATCCGCAGGACCCAAATTAGTCCAGATGCAACCACTTTCCAAGTCTCTCCGACCTTCACAAAAAAAGTTATTCAAGAATATCTCTTTCTCCTATGTGCTTTCATCCCTAACCCTAACCCTAACCCTTCCGAAAGTCGGAGAAGCTCAAGGATGGTACCGATCGATGCGCGCTACCCCATTTAGTGGGGGTAGAGCCTACTTGCAAGTCTCTCCGACCTTCACAAAAAAAGTTATTCAAGAATATCTCTTTCTCCTATGTGCTTTCATCCCTAACCCTAACCCTAACCCTTCCGAAAGTCGGAGAAGCTCAAGGATGGTACCGATCGATGCGCGCTACCCCATTTAGTGGGGGTAGAGCCTACTTGCAAGTCTCTCCGACCTTCACAAAAAAAGTTATTCAAGAATATCTCTTTCTCCTATGTGCTTTCATCCCTAACCCTAACCCTAACCCTTCCGAAAGTCGGAGAAGCTCAAGGATGGTACCGATCGATGCGCGCAACCCCATTTAGTGGGGGTAGAGCCTACTTGCAAGTCTCTCCGACCTTCACAAAAAAAGTTATTCAAGAATATCTCCTCAGATTTGGGGGAATTTCGTCGGTCGACCTCTTCCGAAGGTCGTACAAGCTCGGGGATGGTACCAATCGATCCGCAGGACCCAAATTAGTCCAGATGCAACCACTTTCCAAGTCTCTCCGACCTTCACAAAAAAAGTTATTCAAGAATATCTCTTTCTCCTATGTGCTTTCATCCCTAACCCTAACCCTAACCCTTCCGAAAGTCGGAGAAGCTCAAGGATGGTACCGATCGATGCGCGCTACCCCATTTAGTGGGGGTAGAGCCTACTTGCAAGTTTCTCCGACCTTCACAAAAAAAGTTATTCAAGAATATCTCCTCAGATTTGGGGGAATTTCGTCGGTCGACCTCTTCCGAAGGTCGTACAAGCTCGGGGATGGTACCAATCGATCCGCAGGACCCAAATTAGTCCAGATGCAACCACTTTCCAAGTCTCTCCGACCTTCACAAAAAAAGTTATTCAAGAATATCTCTTTCTCCTATGTGCTTTCATCCCTAACCCTAACCCTAACCCTTCCGAAAGTCGGAGAAGCTCAAGGATGGTACCGATCGATGCGCGCTACCCCATTTAGTGGGGGTAGAGCCTACTTGCAAGTCTCTCCGACCTTCACAAAAAAAGTTATTCAAGAATATCTCTTTCTCCTATGTGCTTTCATCCCTAACCCTAACCCTAACCCTTCCGAAAGTCGGAGAAGCTCAAGGATGGTACCGATCGATGCGCGCTACCCCATTTAGTGGGGGTAGAGCCTACTTGCAAGTCTCTCCGACCTTCACAAAAAAAGTTATTCAAGAATATCTCTTTCTCCTATGTGCTTTCATCCCTAACCCTAACCCTAACCCTTCCGAAAGTCGGAGAAGCTCAAGGATGGTACTGATCGATGCGCGCAACCCCATTTAGTGGGGTTAGAGCCTACTTGCAAGTCTCTCCGACCTTCACAAAAAAAGTTATTCAAGAATATCTCCTCAGATTTGGGGGAATTTCGTCGGTCGACCTCTTCCGAAGGTCGTACAAGCTCGGGGATGGTACCAATCGATCCGCAGGACCCAAATTAGTCCAGATGCAACCACTTTCCAAGTCTCTCCGACCTTCACAAAAAAAGTTATTCAAGAATATCTCTTTCTCCTATGTGCTTTCATCCCTAACCCTAACCCTAACCCTTCCGAAAGTCGGAGAAGCTCAAGGATGGTACCGATCGATGCGCGCTACCCCATTTAGTGGGGGTAGAGCCTACTTGCAAGTCTCTCCGACCTTCACAAAAAAAGTTATTCAAGAATATCTCTTTCTCCTATGTGCTTTCATCCCTAACCCTAACCCTAACCCTTCCGAAAGTCGGAGAAGCTCAAGGATGGTACCGATCGATGCGCGCTACCCCATTTAGTGGGGGTAGAGCCTACTTGCAAGTCTCTCCGACCTTCACAAAAAAAGTTATTCAAGAATATCTCTTTCTCCTATGTGCTTTCATCCCTAACCCTAACCCTAACCCTTCCGAAAGTCGGAGAAGCTCAAGGATGGTACCGATCGATGCGCGCAACCCCATTTAGTGGGGGTAGAGCCTACTTGCAAGTCTCTCCGACCTTCACAAAAAAAGTTATTCAAGAATATCTCTTTCTCCTATGTGCTTTCATCCCTAACCCTAACCCTAACCCTTCCGAAAGTCGGAGAAGCTCAAGGATGGTACTGATCGATGCGCGCAACCCCATTTAGTGGGGGTAGAGCCTACTTGCAAGTCTCTCCGACCTTCACAAAAAAAGTTATTCAAGAATATCTCCTCAGATTTGGGGGAATTTCGTCGGTCGACCTCTTCCGAAGGTCGTACAAGCTCGGGGATGGTACCAATCGATCCGCAGGACCCAAATTAGTCCAGATGCAACCACTTTCCAAGTCTCTCCGACCTTCACAAAAAAAGTTATTCAAGAATATCTCTTTCTCCTATGTGCTTTCATCCCTAACCCTAACCCTAACCCTTCCGAAAGTCGGAGAAGCTCAAGGATGGTACCGATCGATGCGCGCTACCCCATTTAGTGGGGGTAGAGCCTACTTGCAAGTCTCTCCGACCTTCACAAAAAAAGTTATTCAAGAATATCTCTTTCTCCTATGTGCTTTCATCCCTAACCCTAACCCTAACCCTTCCGAAAGTCGGAGAAGCTCAAGGATGGTACCGATCGATGCGCGCTACCCCATTTAGTGGGGGTAGAGCCTACTTGCAAGTCTCTCCGACCTTCACAAAAAAAGTTATTCAAGAATATCTCTTTCTCCTATGTGCTTTCATCCCTAACCCTAACCCTAACCCTTCCGAAAGTCGGAGAAGCTCAAGGATGGTACCGATCGATGCGCGCAACCCCATTTAGTGGGGGTAGAGCCTACTTGCAAGTCTCTCCGACCTTCACAAAAAAAGTTATTCAAGAATATCTCTTTCTCCTATGTGCTTTCATCCCTAACCCTAACCCTAACCCTTCCGAAAGTCGGAGAAGCTCAAGGATGGTACTGATCGATGCGCGCAACCCCATTTAGTGGGGGTAGAGCCTACTTGCAAGTCTCTCCGACCTTCACAAAAAAAGTTATTCAAGAATATCTCCTCAGATTTGGGGGAATTTCGTCGGTCGACCTCTTCCGAAGGTCGTACAAGCTCGGGGATGGTACCAATCGATCCGCAGGACCCAAATTAGTCCAGATGCAACCACTTTCCAAGTCTCTCCGACCTTCACAAAAAAAGTTATTCAAGAATATCTCTTTCTCCTATGTGCTTTCATCCCTAACCCTAACCCTTCCGAAAGTCGGAGAAGCTCAAGGATGGTACCGATCGATGCGCGCTACCCCATTTAGTGGGGGTAGAGCCTACTTGCAAGTCTCTCCGACCTTCACAAAAAAAGTTATTCAAGAATATCTCTTTCTCCTATGTGCTTTCATCCCTAACCCTAACCCTAACCCTTCCGAAAGTCGGAGAAGCTCAAGGATGGTACCGATCGATGCGCGCTACCCCATTTAGTGGGGGTAGAGCCTACTTGCAAGTCTCTCCGACCTTCACAAAAAAAGTTATTCAAGAATATCTCTTTCTCCTATGTGCTTTCATCCCTAACCCTAACCCTAACCCTTCCGAAAGTCGGAGAAGCTCAAGGATGGTACCGATCGATGCGCGCTACCCCATTTAGTGGGGGTAGAGCCTACTTGCAAGTCTCTCCGACCTTCACAAAAAAAGTTATTCAAGAATATCTCCTCAGATTTGGGGGAATTTCGTCGGTCGACCTCTTCCGAAGGTCGTACAAGCTCGGGGATGGTACCAATCGATCCGCAGGACCCAAATTAGTCCAGATGCAACCACTTTCCAAGTCTCTCCGACCTTCACAAAAAAAGTTATTCAAGAATATCTCTTTCTCCTATGTGCTTTCATCCCTAACCCTAACCCTAACCCTTCCGAAAGTCGGAGAAGCTCAAGGATGGTACCGATCGATGCGCGCTACCCCATTTAGTGGGGGTAGAGCCTACTTGCAAGTCTCTCCGACCTTCAAAAAAAAGTTATTCAAGAATATCTCTTTCTCCTATGTGCTTTCATCCCTAACCCTAACCCTAACCCTTCCGAAAGTCGGAGAAGCTCAAGGATGGTACCGATCGATGCGCGCAACCCCATTTAGTGGGGGTAGAGCCTACTTGCAAGTCTCTCCGACCTTCACAAAAAAAGTTATTCAAGAATATCTCCTCAGATTTGGGGGAATTTCGTCGGTCGACCTCTTCCGAAGGTCGTACAAGCTCGGGGATGGTACCAATCGATCCGCAGGACCCAAATTAGTCCAGATGCAACCACTTTTCAAGTCTCTCCGACCTTCACAAAAAAAGTTATTCAAGAATATCTCTTTCTCCTATGTGCTTTCATCCCTAACCCTAACCCTAACCCTTCCGAAAGTCGGAGAAGCTCAAGGATGGTACTGATCGATGCGCGCTACCCCATTTAGTGGGGGTAGAGCCTACTTGCAAGTCTCTCCGACCTTCACAAAAAAAGTTATTCAAGAATATCTCTTTCTCCTATGTGCTTTCATCCCTAACCCTAACCCTAACCCTTCCGAAAGTCGGAGAAGCTCAAGGATGGTACCGATCGATGCGCGCAACCCCATTTAGTGGGGGTAGAGCCTACTTGCAAGTCTCTCCGACCTTCACAAAAAAAGTTATTCAAGAATATCTCCTCAGATTTGGGGGAATTTCGTCGGTCGACCTCTTCCGAAGGTCGTACAAGCTCGGGGATGGTACCAATCGATCTGCAGGACCCAAATTAGTCCAGATGCAACCACTTTCCAAGTCTCTCCGACCTTCACAAAAAAAGTTATTCAAGAATATCTCTTTCTCCTATGTGCTTTCATCCCTAACCCTAACCCTAACCCTTCCGAAAGTCGGAGAAGCTCAAGGATGGTACCGATCGATGCGCGCTACCCCATTTAGTGGGGGTAGAGCCTACTTGCAAGTCTTTCCGACCTTCACAAAAAAAGTTATTCAAGAATATCTCTTTCTCCTATGTGCTTTCATCCCTAACCCTAACCCTAACCCTTCCGAAAGTCGGAGAAGCTCAAGGATGGTACCGATCGATGCGCGCTACCCCATTTAGTGGGGGTAGAGCCTACTTGCAAGTCTCTCCGACCTTCAAAAAAAAGTTATTCAAGAATATCTCTTTCTCCTATGTGCTTTCATCCCTAACCCTAACCCTAACCCTTCCGAAAGTCGGAGAAGCTCAAGGATGGTACCGATCGATGCGCGCAACCCCATTTAGTGGGGGTAGAGCCTACTTGCAAGTCTCTCCGACCTTCACAAAAAAAGTTATTCAAGAATATCTCCTCAGATTTGGGGGAATTTCGTCGGTCGACCTCTTTCGAAGGTCGTACAAGCTCGGGGATGGTACCAATCGATCCGCAGGACCCAAATTAGTCCAGATGCAACCACTTTTCAAGTCTCTCCGACCTTCACAAAAAAAGTTATTCAAGAATATCTCTTTCTCCTATGTGCTTTCATCCCTAACCCTAACCCTAACCCTTCCGAAAGTCGGAGAAGCTCAAGGATGGTACCGATCGATGCGCGCTACCCCATTTAGTGGGGGTAGAGCCTACTTGCAAGTCTCTCCGACCTTCACAAAAAAAGTTATTTAAGAATATCTCTTTCTCCTATGTGCTTTCATCCCTAACCCTAACCCTAACCCTTCCGAAAGTCGGAGAAGCTCAAGGATGGTACCGATCGATGCGCGCAACCCCATTTAGTGGGGGTAGAGCCTACTTGCAAGTCTCTCCGACCTTCACAAAAAAAGTTATTCAAGAATATCTCCTCAGATTTGGGGGAATTTCGTCGGTCGACCTCTTCCGAAGGTCGTACAAGCTCGGGGATGGTACCAATCGATCCGCAGGACCCAAATTAGTCCAGATGCAACCACTTTCCAAGTCTCTCCGACCTTCACAAAAAAAGTTATTCAAGAATATCTCTTTCTCCTATGTGCTTTCATCCCTAACCCTAACCCTAACCCTTCCGAAAGTCGGAGAAGCTCAAGGATGGTACCGATCGATGCGCACTACCCCATTTAGTGGGGGTAGAGCCTACTTGCAAGTCTCTCCGACCTTCACAAAAAAAGTTATTCAAGAATATCTCTTTCTCCTATGTGCTTTCATCCCTAACCCTAACCCTAACCCTTCCGAAAGTCGGAGAAGCTCAAGGATGGTACCGATCGATGCGCGCTACCCCATTTAGTGGGGGTAAAGCCTACTTGCAAGTCTCTCCGACCTTCACAAAAAAGTTATTCAAGAATATCTCCTCAGATTTTGGGGGAATTTCGTCGGTCGACCTCTTCCGAAGGTCGTACAAGCTCGGGGATGGTACCAATCGATCTGCAGGACCCAAATTAGTCCAGATGCAACCACTTTGCAAGTCTCTCCGACCTTCACAAAAAAAGTTATTTAAGAATATCTCTTTCTCCTATGTGCTTTCATCCCTAACCCTAACCCTAACCCTTCCGAAAGTCGGAGAAGCTCAAGGATGGTACCGATCGATGCGCGCTACCCCATTTAGTGGGGGTAGAGCCTACTTGCAAGTCTCTCCGACCTTCAAAAAAAAGTTATTCAAGAATATCTCTTTCTCCTATGTGCTTTCATCCCTAACCCTAACCCTAACCCTTCCGAAAGTCGGAGAAGCTCAAGGATGGTACCGATCGATGCGCGCAACCCCATTTAGTGGGGGTAGAGCCTACTTGCAAGTCTCTCCGACCTTCACAAAAAAAGTTATTCAAGAATATCTCCTCAGATTTGGGGGAATTTCGTCGGTCGACCTCTTCCGAAGGTCGTACAAGCTCGGGGATGGTACCAATCGATCCGCAGGACCCAAATTAGTCCAGATGCAACCACTTTTCAAGTCTCTCCGACCTTCACAAAAAAAGTTATTCAAGAATATCTCTTTCTCCTATGTGCTTTCATCCCTAACCCTAACCCTAACCCTTCCGAAAGTCGGAGAAGCTCAAGGATGGTACCGATCGATGCGCGCTACCCCATTTAGTGGGGGTAGAGCCTACTTGCAAGTCTCTCCGACCTTCACAAAAAAAGTTATTCAAGAATATCTCTTTCTCCTATGTGCTTTCAACCCTAACCCTAACCCTAACCCTTCCGAAAGTCGGAGAAGCTCAAGGATGGTACCGATCGATGCGCGCAACCCCATTTAGTGGGGGTAGAGCCTACTTGCAAGTCTCTCCGACCTTCACAAAAAAAGTTATTCAAGAATATCTCCTCAGATTTGGGGGAATTTCGTCGGTCGACCTCTTCCGAAGGTCGTACAAGCTCGGGGATGGTACCAATCGATCCGCAGGACCCAAATTAGTCCAGATGCAACCACTTTCCAAGTCTCTCCGACCTTCACAAAAAAAGTTATTCAAGAATATCTCTTTCTCCTATGTGCTTTCATCCCTAACCCTAACCCTAACCCTTCCGAAAGTCGGAGAAGCTCAAGGATGGTACCGATCGATGCGCGCTACCCCATTTAGTGGGGGTAGAGCCTACTTGCAAGTCTTTCCGACCTTCACAAAAAAAGTTATTCAAGAATATCTCTTTCTCCTATGTGCTTTCATCCCTAACCCTAACCCTAACCCTTCCGAAAGTCGGAGAAGCTCAAGGATGGTACCGATCGATGCGCGCTACCCCATTTAGTGGGGGTAGAGCCTACTTGCAAGTCTCTCCGACCTTCACAAAAAAAGTTATTCAAGAATATCTCCTCAGATTTGGGGGAATTTCGTCGGTCGACCTCTTCCGAAGGTCGTACAAGCTCGGGGATGGTACCAATCGATCCGCAGGACCCAAATTAGTCCAGATGCAACCACTTTCCAAGTCTCTCCGACCTTCACAAAAAAAGTTATTCAAGAATATCTCTTTCTCCTATGTGCTTTCATCCCTAACCCTAACCCTAACCCTTCCGAAAGTCGGAGAAGCTCAAGGATGGTACCGATCGATGCGCGCTACCCCATTTAGTGGGGGTAGAGCCTACTTGCAAGTCTCTCCGACCTTCAAAAAAAAGTTATTCAAGAATATCTCTTTCTCCTATGTGCTTTCATCCCTAACCCTAACCCTAACCCTTCCGAAAGTCGGAGAAGCTCAAGGATGGTACCGATCGATGCGCGCAACCCCATTTAGTGGGGGTAGAGCCTACTTGCAAGTCTCTCCGACCTTCACAAAAAAAGTTATTCAAGAATATCTCCTCAGATTTGGGGGAATTTCGTCGGTCGACCTCTTCCGAAGGTCGTACAAGCTCGGGGATGGTACCAATCGATCTGCAGGACCCAAATTAGTCCAGATGCAACCACTTTTCAAGTCTCTCCGACCTTCACAAAAAAAGTTATTCAAGAATATCTCTTTCTCCTATGTGCTTTCATCCCTAACCCTAACCCTAACCCTTCCGAAAGTCGGAGAAGCTCAAGGATGGTACCGATCGATGCGCGCTACCCCATTTAGTGGGGGTAGAGCCTACTTGCAAGTCTCTCCGACCTTCACAAAAAAAGTTATTCAAGAATATCTCTTTCTCCTATGTGCTTTCATCCCTAACCCTAACCCTAACCCTTCCGAAAGTCGGAGAAGCTCAAGGATGGTACCGATCGATGCGCGCAACCCCATTTAGTGGGGGTAGAGCCTACTTGCAAGTCTCTCCGACCTTCACAAAAAAAGTTATTCAAGAATATCTCCTCAGATTTGGGGGAATTTCGTCGGTCGACCTCTTCCGAAGGTCGTACAAGCTCGGGGATGGTACCAATCGATCCGCAGGACCCAAATTAGTCCAGATGCAACCACTTTCCAAGTCTCTCCGACCTTCACAAAAAAAGTTATTCAAGAATATCTCTTTCTCCTATGTGCTTTCATCCCTAACCCTAACCCTAACCCTTCCGAAAGTCGGAGAAGCTCAAGGATGGTACCGATCGATGCGCACTACCCCATTTAGTGGGGGTAGAGCCTACTTGCAAGTCTCTCCGACCTTCACAAAAAAAGTTATTCAAGAATATCTCTTTCTCCTATGTGCTTTCATCCCTAACCCTAACCCTAACCCTTCCGAAAGTCGGAGAAGCTCAAGGATGGTACCGATCGATGCGCGCTACCCCATTTAGTGGGGGTAGAGCCTACTTGCAAGTCTCTCCGACCTTCACAAAAAAGTTATTCAAGAATATCTCCTCAGATTTTGGGGGAATTTCGTCGGTCGACCTCTTCCGAAGGTCATACAAGCTCGGGGATGGTACCAATCGATCTGCAGGACCCAAATTAGTCCAGATGCAACCACTTTGCAAGTCTCTCCGACCTTCACAAAAAAAGTTATTCAAGAATATCTCTTTCTCCTATGTGCTTTCATCCCTAACCCTAACCCTAACCCTTCCGAAAGTCGGAGAAGCTCAAGGATAGTACCGATCGATGCGCGCTACCCCATTTAGTGGGGGTAGAGCCTACTTGCAAGTCTCTCCGACCTTCACAAAAAAAGTTATTCAAGAATATCTCTTTCTCCTATGTGCTTTCATCCCTAACCCTAACCCTAACCCTTCCGAAAGTCGGAGAAGCTCAAGGATGGTACCGATCGATGCGCGCAACCCCATTTAGTGGGGGTAGAGCCTACTTGCAAGTCTCTCCGACCTTCACAAAAAAAGTTATTCAAGAATATCTCCTCAGATTTGGGGGAATTTCGTCGGTCGACCTCTTCCGAAGGTCGTACAAGCTCGGGGATGGTACCAATCTATCCGCAGGACCCAAATTAGTCCAGATGCAACCACTTTCCAAGTCTCTCCGACCTTCACAAAAAAAGTTATTCAAGAATATCTCTTTCTCCTATGTGCTTTCATCCCTAACCCTAACCCTAACCCTTCCGAAAGTCGGAGAAGCTCAAGGATGGTACCGATCGATGCGCGCTACCCCATTTAGTGGGGGTAGAGCCTACTTGCAAGTCTCTCCGACCTTCACAAAAAAAGTTATTCAAGAATATCTCTTTCTCCTATGTGCTTTCATCCCTAACCCTAACCCTAACCCTTCCGAAAGTCGGAGAAGCTCAAGGATGGTACCGATCGATGCGCGCTACCCCATTTAGTGGGGGTAGAGCCTACTTGCAAGTCTCTCCGACCTTCACAAAAAAAGTTATTCAAGAATATCTCATTCTCCTATGTGCTTTCATCCCTAACCCTAACCCTAACCCTTCCGAAAGTCGGAGAAGCTCAAGGATGGTACCGATCGATGCGTGCTACCCCATTTAGTGGGGGTAGAGCCTACTTGCAAGTCTCTCCGACCTTCACAAAAAAAGTTATTCAAGAATATCTCTTTCTCCTATGTGCTTTCATCCCTAACCCTAACCCTAACCCTTCCGAAAGTCGGAGAAGCTCAAGGATGGTACTGATCGATGTGTGCAACCCCATTTAGTGGGGGTAGAGCCTACTTGCAAGTCTCTCCGACCTTCACAAAAAAAGTTATTCAAGAATATCTCCTCAGATTTGGGGGAATTTCGTCGGTCGACCTCTTCCGAAGGTCGTACAAGCTCGGGGATGGTACCAATCGATCCGCAGGACCCAAATTAGTCCAGATGCAACCACTTTCCAAGTCTCTCCGACCTTCACAAAAAAAGTTATTCAAGAATATCTCTTTCTCCTATGTGCTTTCATCCCTAACCCTAACCCTAACCCTTCCGAAAGTCGGAGAAGCTCAAGGATGGTACTGATCGATGCGCGCTACCCCATTTAGTGGGGGTAGAGCCTACTTGCAAGTCTCTCCGACCTTCACAAAAAAAGTTATTCAAGAATATCTCTTTCTCCTATGTGCTTTCATCCCTAACCCTAACCCTAACCCTTCCGAAAGTCGGAGAAGCTCAAGGATGGTACCGATCGATGCGCGCTACCCCATTTAGTGGGGGTAAAGCCTACTTGCAAGTCTCTCCGACCTTCACAAAAAAAGTTATTCAAGAATATCTCCTCAGATTTGGGGGAATTTCGTCGGTCGACCTCTTCCGAAGGTCGTACAAGCTCGGGGATGGTACCAATCGATCCGCAGGACCCAAATTAGTCCAGATGCAACCACTTTCCAAGTCTCTCCGACCTTCACAAAAAAAGTTATTCAAGAATATCTCTTTCTCCTATGTGCTTTCATCCCTAACCCTAACCCTAACCCTTCCGAAAGTCGGAGAAGCTCAAGGATGGTACTGATCGATGCGCGCTACCCCATTTAGTGGGGGTAGAGCCTACTTGCAAGTCTCTCCGACCTTCACAAAAAAAGTTATTCAAGAATATCTCTTTCTCCTATGTGCTTTCATCCCTAACCCTAACCCTAACCCTTCCGAAAGTCGGAGAAGCTCAAGGATGGTACCGATCGATGCGCGCTACCCCATTTAGTGGGGGTAGAGCCTACTTGCAAGTCTCTCCGACCTTCACAAAAAAAGTTATTCAAGAATATCTCTTTCTCCTATGTGCTTTCATCCCTAACCCTAACCCTAACCCTTCCGAAAGTCGGAGAAGCTCAAAGATGGTACCGATCGATGCGCGCTACCCCATTTAGTGGGGGTAGAGCCTACTTGCAAGTCTCTCCGACCTTCACAAAAAAAGTTATTCAAGAATATCTCTTTCTCCTATGTGCTTTCATCCCTAACCCTAACCCTAACCCTTCCGAAAGTCGGAGAAGCTCAAGGATGGTACCGATCGATGCGCGCTACCCCATTTAGTGGGGGTAGAGCCTACTTGCAAGTCTCTCCGACCTTCACAAAAAAAGTTATTCAAGAATATCTCTTTCTCCTATGTGCTTTCATCCCTAACCCTAACCCTAACCCTTCCGAAAGTCGGAGAAGCTCAAGGATGGTACCGATCGATGCGCGCTACCCCATTTAGTGGGGGTAGAGCCTACTTGCAAGTCTCTCCGACCTTCACAAAAAAAGTTATTCAAGAATATCTCTTTCTCCTATGTGCTTTCATCCCTAACCCTAACCCTAACCCTTCCGAAAGTCGGAGAAGCTCAAGGATGGTACTGATCGATGCGCGCAACCCCATTTAGTGGGGGTAGAGCCTACTTGCAAGTCTCTCCGACCTTCACAAAAAAAGTTATTCAAGAATATCTCCTCAGATTTGGGGGAATTTCGTCGGTCGACCTCTTCCGAAGGTCGTACAAGCTCGGGGATGGTACCAATCGATCCGCAGGACCCAAATTAGTCCAGATGCAACCACTTTCCAAGTCTCTCCGACCTTCACAAAAAAAGTTATTCAAGAATATCTCTTTCTCCTATGTGCTTTCATCCCTAACCCTAACCCTAACCCTTCCGAAAGTCGGAGAAGCTCAAGGATGGTACCGATCGATGCGTGCTACCCCATTTAGTGGGGGTAGAGCCTACTTGCAAGTCTCTCCGACCTTCACAAAAAAAGTTATTCAAGAATATCTCTTTCTCCTATGTGCTTTCATCCCTAACCCTAACCCTAACCCTTCCGAAAGTCAGAGAAGCTCAAGGATGGTACTGATCGATGCGCGCAACCCCATTTAGTGGGGGTAGAGCCTACTTGCAAGTCTCTCCGACCTTCACAAAAAAAGTTATTCAAGAATATCTCCTCAGATTTTGGGGGAATTTCGTCGGTCGACCTCTTCCGAAGGTCGTACAAGCTCGGGGATGGTACCAATCGATCTGCAGGACCCAAATTAGTCCAGATGCAACCACTTTCCAAGTCTCTCCGACCTTCACAAAAAAAGTTATTCAAGAATATCTCTTTCTCCTATGTGCTTTCATCCCTAACCCTAACCCTTCCGAAAGTCGGAGAAGCTCAAGGATGGTACCGATCGATGCGCGCTACCCCATTTAGTGGGGGTAGAGCCTACTTGCAAGTCTCTCCGACCTTCACAAAAAAAGTTATTCAAGAATATCTCTTTCTCCTATGTGCTTTCATCCCTAACCCTAACCCTAACCCTTCCGAAAGTCGGAGAAGCTCAAGGATGGTACCGATCGATGCGCGCAACCCCATTTAGTGGGGGTAGAGCCTACTTGCAAGTCTCTCCGACCTTCACAAAAAAAGTTATTCAAGAATATCTCCTCAGATTTGGGGGAATTTCGTCGGTCGACCTCTTCCGAAGGTCGTACAAGCTCGGGGATGGTACCAATCGATCCGCAGGACCCAAATTAGTCCAGATGCAACCACTTTCCAAGTCTCTCCGACCTTCACAAAAAAAGTTATTCAAGAATATCTCTTTCTCCTATGTGCTTTCATCCCTAACCCTAACCCTAACCCTTCCGAAAGTCGGAGAAGCTCAAGGATGGTACCGATCGATGCGCGCTACCCCATTTAGTGGGGGTAGAGCCTACTTGCAAGTCTCTCCGACCTTCACAAAAAAAGTTATTCAAGAATATCTCTTTCTCCTATGTGCTTTCATCCCTAACCCTAACCCTAACCCTTCCGAAAGTCGGAGAAGCTCAAGGATGGTACCGATCGATGCGCGCTACCCCATTTAGTGGGGGTAGAGCCTACTTGCAAGTCTCTCCGACCTTCACAAAAAAAGTTATTCAAGAATATCTCCTCAGATTTGGGGGAATTTCGTCGGTCGACCTCTTCCGAAGGTCGTACAAGCTCGGGGATGGTACCAATCGATCCGCAGGACCCAAATTAGTCCAGATGCAACCACTTTCCAAGTCTCTCCGACCTTCACAAAAAAAGTTATTCAAGAATATCTCTTTCTCCTATGTGCTTTCATCCCTAACCCTAACCCTAACCCTTCCGAAAGTCGGAGAAGCTCAAGGATGGTACCGATCGATGCGCACTACCCCATTTAGTGGGGGTAGAGCCTACTTGCAAGTCTCTCCGACCTTCACAAAAAAAGTTATTCAAGAATATCTCTTTCTCCTATGTGCTTTCATCCCTAACCCTAACCCTAACCCTTCCGAAAGTCGGAGAAGCTCAAGGATGGTACCGATCGATGCGCGCTACCCCATTTAGTGGGGGTAGAGCCTACTTGCAAGTCTCTCCGACCTTCACAAAAAAGTTATTCAAGAATATCTCCTCAGATTTTGGGGGAATTTCGTCGGTCGACCTCTTCCGAAGGTCATACAAGCTCGGGGATGGTACCAATCGATCTGCAGGACCCAAATTAGTCCAGATGCAACCACTTTGCAAGTCTCTCCGACCTTCACAAAAAAAGTTATTCAAGAATATCTCTTTCTCCTATGTGCTTTCATCCCTAACCCTAACCCTAACCCTTCCGAAAGTCGGAGAAGCTCAAGGATAGTACCGATCGATGCGCGCTACCCCATTTAGTGGGGGTAGAGCCTACTTGCAAGTCTCTCCGACCTTCACAAAAAAAGTTATTCAAGAATATCTCTTTCTCCTATGTGCTTTCATCCCTAACCCTAACCCTAACCCTTCCGAAAGTCGGAGAAGCTCAAGGATGGTACCGATCGATGCGCGCAACCCCATTTAGTGGGGGTAGAGCCTACTTGCAAGTCTCTCCGACCTTCACAAAAAAAGTTATTCAAGAATATCTCCTCAGATTTGGGGGAATTTCGTCGGTCGACCTCTTCCGAAGGTCGTACAAGCTCGGGGATGGTACCAATCTATCCGCAGGACCCAAATTAGTCCAGATGCAACCACTTTCCAAGTCTCTCCGACCTTCACAAAAAAAGTTATTCAAGAATATCTCTTTCTCCTATGTGCTTTCATCCCTAACCCTAACCCTAACCCTTCCGAAAGTCGGAGAAGCTCAAGGATGGTACCGATCGATGCGCGCTACCCCATTTAGTGGGGGTAGAGCCTACTTGCAAGTCTCTCCGACCTTCACAAAAAAAGTTATTCAAGAATATCTCTTTCTCCTATGTGCTTTCATCCCTAACCCTAACCCTAACCCTTCCGAAAGTCGGAGAAGCTCAAGGATGGTACCGATCGATGCGCGCTACCCCATTTAGTGGGGGTAGAGCCTACTTGCAAGTCTCTCCGACCTTCACAAAAAAAGTTATTCAAGAATATCTCATTCTCCTATGTGCTTTCATCCCTAACCCTAACCCTAACCCTTCCGAAAGTCGGAGAAGCTCAAGGATGGTACCGATCGATGCGTGCTACCCCATTTAGTGGGGGTAGAGCCTACTTGCAAGTCTCTCCGACCTTCACAAAAAAAGTTATTCAAGAATATCTCTTTCTCCTATGTGCTTTCATCCCTAACCCTAACCCTTCCGAAAGTCGGAGAAGCTC
Organism: Limanda limanda; assembly: GCF_963576545.1. Lineage (NCBI taxonomy): Eukaryota > Metazoa > Chordata > Actinopteri > Pleuronectiformes > Pleuronectidae > Limanda > Limanda limanda. The sequence goes on from NW_026870394.1 coordinate 445,220, forward strand.
AAGGATGGTACTGATCGATGTGTGCAACCCCATTTAGTGGGGGTAGAGCCTACTTGCAAGTCTCTCCGACCTTCACAAAAAAAGTTATTCAAGAATATCTCCTCAGATTTGGGGGAATTTCGTCGGTCGACCTCTTCCGAAGGTCGTACAAGCTCGGGGATGGTACCAATCGATCCGCAGGACCCAAATTAGTCCAGATGCAACCACTTTCCAAGTCTCTCCGACCTTCACAAAAAAAGTTATTCAAGAATATCTCTTTCTCCTATGTGCTTTCATCCCTAACCCTAACCCTAACCCTTCCGAAAGTCGGAGAAGCTCAAGGATGGTACTGATCGATGCGCGCTACCCCATTTAGTGGGGGTAGAGCCTACTTGCAAGTCTCTCCGACCTTCACAAAAAAAGTTATTCAAGAATATCTCTTTCTCCTATGTGCTTTCATCCCTAACCCTAACCCTAACCCTTCCGAAAGTCGGAGAAGCTCAAGGATGGTACCGATCGATGCGCGCTACCCCATTTAGTGGGGGTAAAGCCTACTTGCAAGTCTCTCCGACCTTCACAAAAAAAGTTATTCAAGAATATCTCCTCAGATTTGGGGGAATTTCGTCGGTCGACCTCTTCCGAAGGTCGTACAAGCTCGGGGATGGTACCAATCGATCCGCAGGACCCAAATTAGTCCAGATGCAACCACTTTCCAAGTCTCTCCGACCTTCACAAAAAAAGTTATTCAAGAATATCTCTTTCTCCTATGTGCTTTCATCCCTAACCCTAACCCTAACCCTTCCGAAAGTCGGAGAAGCTCAAGGATGGTACTGATCGATGCGCGCTACCCCATTTAGTGGGGGTAGAGCCTACTTGCAAGTCTCTCCGACCTTCACAAAAAAAGTTATTCAAGAATATCTCTTTCTCCTATGTGCTTTCATCCCTAACCCTAACCCTAACCCTTCCGAAAGTCGGAGAAGCTCAAGGATGGTACTGATCGATGTGTGCAACCCCATTTAGTGGGGGTAGAGCCTACTTGCAAGTCTCTCCGACCTTCACAAAAAACGTTATTCAAGAATATCTCCTCAGATTTGGGGGAATTTCGTCGGTCGACCTCTTCCAAAGGTCGTACAAGCTCGGGGATGGTACCAATCGATCCGCAGGACCCAAATTAGTCCAGATGCAACCACTTTCCAAGTCTCTCCGACCTTCACAAAAAAAGTTATTCAAGAATATCTCTTTCTCCTATGTGCTTTCATCCCTAACCCTAACCCTAACCCTTCCGAAAGTCGGAGAAGCTCAAGGATGGTACTGATCGATGCGCGCTACCCCATTTAGTGGGGGTAGAGCCTACTTGCAAGTCTCTCCGACCTTCACAAAAAAAGTTATTCAAGAATATCTCTTTCTCCTATGTGCTTTCATCCCTAACCCTAACCCTAACCCTTCCGAAAGTCGGAGAAGCTCAAGGATGGTACCGATCGATGCGCGCTACCCCATTTAGTGGGGGTAAAGCCTACTTGCAAGTCTCTCCGACCTTCACAAAAAAAGTTATTCAAGAATATCTCCTCAGATTTGGGGGAATTTCGTCGGTCGACCTCTTCCGAAGGTCGTACAAGCTCGGGGATGGTACCAATCGATCCGCAGGACCCAAATTAGTCCAGATGCAACCACTTTCCAAGTCTCTCCGACCTTCACAAAAAAAGTTATTCAAGAATATCTCTTTCTCCTATGTGCTTTCATCCCTAACCCTAACCCTAACCCTTCCGAAAGTCGGAGAAGCTCAAGGATGGTACTGATCGATGCGCGCTACCCCATTTAGTGGGGGTAGAGCCTACTTGCAAGTCTCTCCGACCTTCACAAAAAAAGTTATTCAAGAATATCTCTTTCTCCTATGTGCTTTCATCCCTAACCCTAACCCTAACCCTTCCGAAAGTCGGAGAAGCTCAAGGATGGTACCGATCGATGCGCGCTACCCCATTTAGTGGGGGTAGAGCCTACTTGCAAGTCTCTCCGACCTTCACAAAAAAAGTTATTCAAGAATATCTCTTTCTCCTATGTGCTTTCATCCCTAACCCTAACCCTAACCCTTCCGAAAGTCGGAGAAGCTCAAGGATGGTACCGATCGATGCGCGCTACCCCATTTAGTGGGGGTAGAGCCTACTTGCAAGTCTCTCCGACCTTCACAAAAAAAGTTATTCAAGAATATCTCTTTCTCCTATGTGCTTTCATCCCTAACCCTAACCCTAACCCTTCCGAAAGTCGGAGAAGCTCAAGGATGGTACCGATCGATGCGCGCTACCCCATTTAGTGGGGGTAGAGCCTACTTGCAAGTCTCTCCGACCTTCACAAAAAAAGTTATTCAAGAATATCTCTTTCTCCTATGTGCTTTCATCCCTAACCCTAACCCTAACCCTTCCGAAAGTCGGAGAAGCTCAAGGATGGTACCGATCGATGCGCGCTACCCCATTTAGTGGGGGTAGAGCCTACTTGCAAGTCTCTCCGACCTTCACAAAAAAAGTTATTCAAGAATATCTCTTTCTCCTATGTGCTTTCATCCCTAACCCTAACCCTAACCCTTCCGAAAGTCGGAGAAGCTCAAGGATGGTACTGATCGATGTGCGCAACCCCATTTAGTGGGGGTAGAGCCTACTTGCAAGTCTCTCCGACCTTCACAAAAAAAGTTATTCAAGAATATCTCCTCAGATTTGGGGGAATTTCGTCGGTCGACCTCTTCCGAAGGTCGTACAAGCTCGGGGATGGTACCAATCGATCCGCAGGACCCAAATTAGTCCAGATGCAACCACTTTCCAAGTCTCTCCGACCTTCACAAAAAAAGTTATTCAAGAATATCTCTTTCTCCTATGTGCTTTCATCCCTAACCCTAACCCTAACCCTTCCGAAAGTCGGAGAAGCTCAAGGATGGTACCGATCGATGCGCGCTACCCCATTTAGTGGGGGTAGAGCCTACTTGCAAGTCTCTCCGACCTTCACAAAAAAAGTTATTCAAGAATATCTCTTTCTCCTATGTGCTTTCATCCCTAACCCTAACCCTAACCCTTCCGAAAGTCGGAGAAGCTCAAGGATGGTACTGATCGATGCGCGCAACCCCATTTAGTGGGGGTAGAGCCTACTTGCAAGTCTCTCCGACCTTCACAAAAAAAGTTATTCAAGAATATCTCCTCAGATTTTGGGGGAATTTCGTCGGTCGACCTCTTCCGAAGGTCGTACAAGCTCGGGGATGGTACCAATCGATCTGCAGGACCCAAATTAGTCCAGATGCAACCACTTTCCAAGTCTCTCCGACCTTCACAAAAAAAGTTATTCAAGAATATCTCTTTCTCCTATGTGCTTTCATCCCTAACCCTAACCCTAACCCTTCCGAAAGTCGGAGAAGCTCAAGGATGGTACCGATCGATGCGCGCTACCCCATTTAGTGGGGGTAGAGCCTACTTGCAAGTCTCTCCGACCTTCACAAAAAAAGTTATTCAAGAATATCTCTTTCTCCTATGTGCTTTCATCCCTAACCCTAACCCTAACCCTTCCGAAAGTCGGAGAAGCTCAAGGATGGTACCGATCGATGCGCGCAACCCCATTTAGTGGGGGTAGAGCCTACTTGCAAGTCTCTCCGACCTTCACAAAAAAAGTTATTCAAGAATATCTCCTCAGATTTGGGGGAATTTCGTCGGTCGACCTCTTCCGAAGGTCGTACAAGCTCGGGGATGGTACCAATCGATCTGCAGGACCCAAATTAGTCCAGATGCAACCACTTTCCAAGTCTCTCCGACCTTCACAAAAAAAGTTATTCAAGAATATCTCTTTCTCCTATGTGCTTTCATCCCTAACCCTAACCCTAACCCTTCCGAAAGTCGGAGAAGCTCAAGGATGGTACCGATCGATGCGCGCTACCCCATTTAGTGGGGGTAGAGCCTACTTGCAAGTCTCTCCGACCTTCAAAAAAAAAGTTATTCAAGAATATCTCTTTCTCCTATGTGCTTTCATCCCTAACCCTAACCCTAACCCTTCCGAAAGTCGGAGAAGCTCAAGGATGGTACCGATCGATGCGCGCTACCCCATTTAGTGGGGGTAGAGCCTACTTGCAAGTCTCTCCGACCTTCACAAAAAAAGTTATTCAAGAATATCTCTTTCTCCTATGTGCTTTCATCCCTAACCCTAACCCTAACCCTTCCGAAAGTCGGAGAAGCTCAAGGATGGTACCGATCGATGCGCGCTACCCCATTTAGTGGGGGTAGAGCCTACTTGCAAGTCTCTCCGACCTTCACAAAAAAAGTTATTCAAGAATATCTCTTTCTCCTATGTGCTTTCATCCCTAACCCTAACCCTAACCCTTCCGAAAGTCGGAGAAGCTCAAGGATGGTACTGATCGATGTGTGCAACCCCATTTAGTGGGGGTAGAGCCTACTTGCAAGTCTCTCCGACCTTCACAAAAAACGTTATTCAAGAATATCTCCTCAGATTTGGGGGAATTTCGTCGGTCGACCTCTTCCAAAGGTCGTACAAGCTCGGGGATGGTACCAATCGATCCGCAGGACCCAAATTAGTCCAGATGCAACCACTTTCCAAGTCTCTCCGACCTTCACAAAAAAAGTTATTCAAGAATATCTCTTTCTCCTATGTGCTTTCATCCCTAACCCTAACCCTAACCCTTCCGAAAGTCGGAGAAGCTCAAGGATGGTACTGATCGATGCGCGCTACCCCATTTAGTGGGGGTAGAGCCTACTTGCAAGTCTCTCCGACCTTCACAAAAAAAGTTATTCAAGAATATCTCTTTCTCCTATGTGCTTTCATCCCTAACCCTAACCCTAACCCTTCCGAAAGTCGGAGAAGCTCAAGGATGGTACCGATCGATGCGCGCTACCCCATTTAGTGGGGGTAAAGCCTACTTGCAAGTCTCTCCGACCTTCACAAAAAAAGTTATTCAAGAATATCTCCTCAGATTTGGGGGAATTTCGTCGGTCGACCTCTTCCGAAGGTCGTACAAGCTCGGGGATGGTACCAATCGATCCGCAGGACCCAAATTAGTCCAGATGCAACCACTTTCCAAGTCTCTCCGACCTTCACAAAAAAAGTTATTCAAGAATATCTCTTTCTCCTATGTGCTTTCATCCCTAACCCTAACCCTAACCCTTCCGAAAGTCGGAGAAGCTCAACGATGGTACTGATCGATGCGCGCTACCCCATTTAGTGGGGGTAGAGCCTACTTGCAAGTCTCTCCGACCTTCACAAAAAAAGTTATTCAAGAATATCTCTTTCTCCTATGTGCTTTCATCCCTAACCCTAACCCTAACCCTTCCGAAAGTCGGAGAAGCTCAAGGATGGTACCGATCGATGCGCGCTACCCCATTTAGTGGGGGTAGAGCCTACTTGCAAGTCTCTCCGACCTTCACAAAAAAAGTTATTCAAGAATATCTCTTTCTCCTATGTGCTTTCATCCCTAACCCTAACCCTAACCCTTCCGAAAGTCGGAGAAGCTCAAGGATGGTACCGATCGATGCGCGCTACCCCATTTAGTGGGGGTAGAGCCTACTTGCAAGTCTCTCCGACCTTCACAAAAAAAGTTATTCAAGAATATCTCTTTCTCCTATGTGCTTTCATCCCTAACCCTAACCCTAACCCTTCCGAAAGTCGGAGAAGCTCAAGGATGGTACCGATCGATGCGCGCTACCCCATTTAGTGGGGGTAGAGCCTACTTGCAAGTCTCTCCGACCTTCACAAAAAAAGTTATTCAAGAATATCTCTTTCTCCTATGTGCTTTCATCCCTAACCCTAACCCTAACCCTTCCGAAAGTCGGAGAAGCTCAAGGATGGTACCGATCGATGCGCGCTACCCCATTTAGTGGGGGTAGAGCCTACTTGCAAGTCTCTCCGACCTTCACAAAAAAAGTTATTCAAGAATATCTCTTTCTCCTATGTGCTTTCATCCCTAACCCTAACCCTAACCCTTCCGAAAGTCGGAGAAGCTCAAGGATGGTACTGATCGATGCGCGCAACCCCATTTAGTGGGGGTAGAGCCTACTTGCAAGTCTCTCCGACCTTCACAAAAAAAGTTATTCAAGAATATCTCCTCAGATTTGGGGGAATTTCGTCGGTCGACCTCTTCCGAAGGTCGTACAAGTTCGGGGATGGTACCAATCGATCCGCAGGACCCAAATTAGTCCAGATGCAACCACTTTCCAAGTCTCTCCGACCTTCACAAAAAAAGTTATTCAAGAATATCTCTTTCTCCTATGTGCTTTCATCCCTAACCCTAACCCTAACCCTTCCGAAAGTCGGAGAAGCTCAAGGATGGTACCGATCGATGCGCGCTACCCCATTTAGTGGGGGTAGAGCCTACTTGCAAGTCTCTCCGACCTTCACAAAAAAAGTTATTCAAGAATATCTCTTTCTCCTATGTGCTTTCATCCCTAACCCTAACCCTAACCCTTCCGAAAGTCGGAGAAGCTCAAGGATGGTACTGATCGATGTGCGCAACCCCATTTAGTGGGGGTAGAGCCTACTTGCAAGTCTCTCCGACCTTCACAAAAAAAGTTATTCAAGAATATCTCTTTCTCCTATGTGCTTTCATCCCTAACCCTAACCCTAACCCTTCCGAAAGTCGGAGAAGCTCAAGGATGGTACTGATCGATGTGCGCAACCCCATTTAGTGGGGGTAGAGCCTACTTGCAAGTCTCTCCGACCTTCACAAAAAAAGTTATTCAAGAATATCTCCTCAGATTTGGGGGAATTTCGTCGGTCGACCTCTTCCGAAGGTCGTACAAGCTCGGGGATGGTACCAATCGATCCGCAGGACCCAAATTAGTCCAGATGCAACCACTTTCCAAGTCTCTCCGACCTTCACAAAAAAAGTTATTCAAGAATATCTCTTTCTCCTATGTGCTTTCATCCCTAACCCTAACCCTAACCCTTCCGAAAGTCGGAGAAGCTCAAGGATGGTACTGATCGATGCGCGCTACCCCATTTAGTGGGGGTAGAGCCTACTTGCAAGTCTCTCCGACCTTCACAAAAAAAGTTATTCAAGAATATCTCTTTCTCCTATGTGCTTTCATCCCTAACCCTAACCCTAACCCTTCCGAAAGTCGGAGAAGCTCAAGGATGGTACCGATCGATGCGCGCTACCCCATTTAGTGGGGGTAAAGCCTACTTGCAAGTCTCTCCGACCTTCACAAAAAAAGTTATTCAAGAATATCTCCTCAGATTTGGGGGAATTTCGTCGGTCGACCTCTTCCGAAGGTCGTACAAGCTCGGGGATGGTACCAATCGATCCGCAGGACCCAAATTAGTCCAGATGCAACCACTTTCCAAGTCTCTCCGACCTTCACAAAAAAAGTTATTCAAGAATATCTCTTTCTCCTATGTGCTTTCATCCCTAACCCTAACCCTAACCCTTCCGAAAGTCGGAGAAGCTCAACGATGGTACTGATCGATGCGCGCTACCCCATTTAGTGGGGGTAGAGCCTACTTGCAAGTCTCTCCGACCTTCACAAAAAAAGTTATTCAAGAATATCTCTTTCTCCTATGTGCTTTCATCCCTAACCCTAACCCTAACCCTTCCGAAAGTCGGAGAAGCTCAAGGATGGTACCGATCGATGCGCGCTACCCCATTTAGTGGGGGTAGAGCCTACTTGCAAGTCTCTCCGACCTTCACAAAAAAAGTTATTCAAGAATATCTCTTTCTCCTATGTGCTTTCATCCCTAACCCTAACCCTAACCCTTCCGAAAGTCGGAGAAGCTCAAGGATGGTACCGATCGATGCGCGCTACCCCATTTAGTGGGGGTAGAGCCTACTTGCAAGTCTCTCCGACCTTCACAAAAAAAGTTATTCAAGAATATCTCTTTCTCCTATGTGCTTTCATCCCTAACCCTAACCCTAACCCTTCCGAAAGTCGGAGAAGCTCAAGGATGGTACCGATCGATGCGCGCTACCCCATTTAGTGGGGGTAGAGCCTACTTGCAAGTCTCTCCGACCTTCACAAAAAAAGTTATTCAAGAATATCTCTTTCTCCTATGTGCTTTCATCCCTAACCCTAACCCTAACCCTTCCGAAAGTCGGAGAAGCTCAAGGATGGTACCGATCGATGCGCGCTACCCCATTTAGTGGGGGTAGAGCCTACTTGCAAGTCTCTCCGACCTTCACAAAAAAAGTTATTCAAGAATATCTCTTTCTCCTATGTGCTTTCATCCCTAACCCTAACCCTAACCCTTCCGAAAGTCGGAGAAGCTCAAGGATGGTACTGATCGATGCGCGCAACCCCATTTAGTGGGGGTAGAGCCTACTTGCAAGTCTCTCCGACCTTCACAAAAAAAGTTATTCAAGAATATCTCCTCAGATTTGGGGGAATTTCGTCGGTCGACCTCTTCCGAAGGTCGTACAAGCTCGGGGATGGTACCAATCGATCCGCAGGACCCAAATTAGTCCAGATGCAACCACTTTCCAAGTCTCTCCGACCTTCACAAAAAAAGTTATTCAAGAATATCTCTTTCTCCTATGTGCTTTCATCCCTAACCCTAACCCTAACCCTTCCGAAAGTCGGAGAAGCTCAAGGATGGTACCGATCGATGCGCGCTACCCCATTTAGTGGGGGTAGAGCCTACTTGCAAGTCTCTCCGACCTTCACAAAAAAAGTTATTCAAGAATATCTCTTTCTCCTATGTGCTTTCATCCCTAACCCTAACCCTAACCCTTCCGAAAGTCGGAGAAGCTCAAGGATGGTACTGATCGATGTGCGCAACCCCATTTAGTGGGGGTAGAGCCTACTTGCAAGTCTCTCCGACCTTCACAAAAAAAGTTATTCAAGAATATCTCCTCAGATTTTGGGGGAATTTCGTCGGTCGACCTCTTCCGAAGGTCGTACAAGCTCGGGGATGGTACCAATCGATCTGCAGGACCCAAATTAGTCCAGATGCAACCACTTTCCAAGTCTCTCCGACCTTCACAAAAAAAGTTATTCAAGAATATCTCTTTCTCCTATGTGCTTTCATCCCTAACCCTAACCCTAACCCTTCCGAAAGTCGGAGAAGCTCAAGGATGGTACCGATCGATGCGCGCTACCCCATTTAGTGGGGGTAGAGCCTACTTGCAAGTCTCTCCGACCTTCACAAAAAAAGTTATTCAAGAATATCTCTTTCTCCTATGTGCTTTCATCCCTAACCCTAACCCTAACCCTTCCGAAAGTCGGAGAAGCTCAAGGATGGTACCGATCGATGCGCGCAACCCCATTTAGTGGGGGTAGAGCCTACTTGCAAGTCTCTCCGACCTTCACAAAAAAAGTTATTCAAGAATATCTCCTCAGATTTGGGGGAATTTCGTCGGTCGACCTCTTCCGAAGGTCGTACAAGCTCGGGGATGGTACCAATCGATCTGCAGGACCCAAATTAGTCCAGATGCAACCGCTTTCCAAGTCTCTCCGACCTTCACAAAAAAAGTTATTCAAGAATATCTCTTTCTCCTATGTGCTTTCATCCCTAACCCTAACCCTAACCCTTCCGAAAGTCGGAGAAGCTCAAGGATGGTACCGATCGATGCGCGCTACCCCATTTAGTGGGGGTAGAGCCTACTTGCAAGTCTCTCCGACCTTCAAAAAAAAAGTTATTCAAGAATATCTCTTTCTCCTATGTGCTTTCATCCCTAACCCTAACCCTAACCCTTCCGAAAGTCGGAGAAGCTCAAGGATGGTACCGATCGATGCGCGCTACCCCATTTAGTGGGGGTAGAGCCTACTTGCAAGTCTCTCCGACCTTCACAAAAAAAGTTATTCAAGAATATCTCTTTCTCCTATGTGCTTTCATCCCTAACCCTAACCCTAACCCTTCCGAAAGTCGGAGAAGCTCAAGGATGGTACCGATCGATGCGCGCTACCCCATTTAGTGGGGGTAGAGCCTACTTGCAAGTCTCTCCGACCTTCACAAAAAAAGTTATTCAAGAATATCTCTTTCTCCTATGTGCTTTCATCCCTAACCCTAACCCTTCCGAAAGTCGGAGAAGCTCAAGGATGGTACTGATCGATGTGTGCAACCCCATTTAGTGGGGGTAGAGCCTACTTGCAAGTCTCTCCGACCTTCACAAAAAACGTTATTCAAGAATATCTCCTCAGATTTGGGGGAATTTCGTCGGTCGACCTCTTCCAAAGGTCGTACAAGCTCGGGGATGGTACCAATCGATCCGCAGGACCCAAATTAGTCCAGATGCAACCACTTTCCAAGTCTCTCCGACCTTCACAAAAAAAGTTATTCAAGAATATCTCTTTCTCCTATGTGCTTTCATCCCTAACCCTAACCCTAACCCTTCCGAAAGTCGGAGAAGCTCAAGGATGGTACTGATCGATGCGCGCTACCCCATTTAGTGGGGGTAGAGCCTACTTGCAAGTCTCTCCGACCTTCACAAAAAAAGTTATTCAAGAATATCTCTTTCTCCTATGTGCTTTCATCCCTAACCCTAACCCTAACCCTTCCGAAAGTCGGAGAAGCTCAAGGATGGTACCGATCGATGCGCGCTACCCCATTTAGTGGGGGTAAAGCCTACTTGCAAGTCTCTCCGACCTTCACAAAAAAAGTTATTCAAGAATATCTCCTCAGATTTGGGGGAATTTCGTCGGTCGACCTCTTCCGAAGGTCGTACAAGCTCGGGGATGGTACCAATCGATCCGCAGGACCCAAATTAGTCCAGATGCAACCACTTTCCAAGTCTCTCCGACCTTCACAAAAAAAGTTATTCAAGAATATCTCTTTCTCCTATGTGCTTTCATCCCTAACCCTAACCCTAACCCTTCCGAAAGTCGGAGAAGCTCAAGGATGGTACTGATCGATGCGCGCTACCCCATTTAGTGGGGGTAGAGCCTACTTGCAAGTCTCTCCGACCTTCACAAAAAAAGTTATTCAAGAATATCTCTTTCTCCTATGTGCTTTCATCCCTAACCCTAACCCTAACCCTTCCGAAAGTCGGAGAAGCTCAAGGATGGTACCGATCGATGCGCGCTACCCCATTTAGTGGGGGTAGAGCCTACTTGCAAGTCTCTCCGACCTTCACAAAAAAAGTTATTCAAGAATATCTCTTTCTCCTATGTGCTTTCATCCCTAACCCTAACCCTAACCCTTCCGAAAGTCGGAGAAGCTCAAGGATGGTACCGATCGATGCGCGCTACCCCATTTAGTGGGGGTAGAGCCTACTTGCAAGTCTCTCCGACCTTCACAAAAAAAGTTATTCAAGAATATCTCTTTCTCCTATGTGCTTTCATCCCTAACCCTAACCCTAACCCTTCCGAAAGTCGGAGAAGCTCAAGGATGGTACTGATCGATGTGCGCAACCCCATTTAGTGGGGGTAGAGCCTACTTGCAAGTCTCTCCGACCTTCACAAAAAACGTTATTCAAGAATATCTCCTCAGATTTGGGGGAATTTCGTCGGTCGACCTCTTCCAAAGGTCGTACAAGCTCGGGGATGGTACCAATCGATCCGCAGGACCCAAATTAGTCCAGATGCAACCACTTTCCAAGTCTCTCCGACCTTCACAAAAAAAGTTATTCAAGAATATCTCTTTCTCCTATGTGCTTTCATCCCTAACCCTAACCCTAACCCTTCCAAAAGTCGGAGAAGCTCAAGGATGGTACTGATCGATGCGCGCTACCCCATTTAGTGGGGGTAGAGCCTACTTGCAAGTCTCTCCGACCTTCACAAAAAAAGTTATTCAAGAATATCTCTTTCTCCTATGTGCTTTCATCCCTAACCCTAACCCTAACCCTTCCGAAAGTCGGAGAAGCTCAAGGATGGTACCGATCGATGCGCGCTACCCCATTTAGTGGGGGTAAAGCCTACTTGCAAGTCTCTCCGACCTTCACAAAAAAAGTTATTCAAGAATATCTCCTCAGATTTGGGGGAATTTCGTCGGTCGACCTCTTCCGAAGGTCGTACAAGCTCGGGGATGGTACCAATCGATCCGCAGGACCCAAATTAGTCCAGATGCAACCACTTTCCAAGTCTCTCCGACCTTCACAAAAAAAGTTATTCAAGAATATCTCTTTCTCCTATGTGCTTTCATCCCTAACCCTAACCCTAACCCTTCCGAAAGTCGGAGAAGCTCAAGGATGGTACTGATCGATGCGCGCTACCCCATTTAGTGGGGGTAGAGCCTACTTGCAAGTCTCTCCGACCTTCACAAAAAAAGTTATTCAAGAATATCTCTTTCTCCTATGTGCTTTCATCCCTAACCCTAACCCTAACCCTTCCGAAAGTCGGAGAAGCTCAAGGATGGTACCGATCGATGCGCGCTACCCCATTTAGTGGGGGTAGAGCCTACTTGCAAGTCTCTCCGACCTTCACAAAAAAAGTTATTCAAGAATATCTCTTTCTCCTATGTGCTTTCATCCCTAACCCTAACCCTAACCCTTCCGAAAGTCGGAGAAGCTCAAGGATGGTACCGATCGATGCGCGCTACCCCATTTAGTGGGGGTAGAGCCTACTTGCAAGTCTCTCCGACCTTCACAAAAAAAGTTATTCAAGAATATCTCTTTCTCCTATGTGCTTTCATCCCTAACCCTAACCCTAACCCTTCCGAAAGTCGGAGAAGCTCAAGGATGGTACTGATCGATGCGCGCTACCCCATTTAGTGGGGGTAGAGCCTACTTGCAAGTCTCTCCGACCTTCACAAAAAAAGTTATTCAAGAATATCTCTTTCTCCTATGTGCTTTCATCCCTAACCCTAACCCTAACCCTTCCGAAAGTCGGAGAAGCTCAAGGATGGTACCGATCGATGCGCGCTACCCCATTTAGTGGGGGTAGAGCCTACTTGCAAGTCTCTCCGACCTTCACAAAAAAAGTTATTCAAGAATATCTCTTTCTCCTATGTGCTTTCATCCCTAACCCTAACCCTAACCCTTCCGAAAGTCGGAGAAGCTCAAGGATGGTACTGATCGATGCGCGCAACCCCATTTAGTGGGGGTAGAGCCTACTTGCAAGTCTCTCCGACCTTCACAAAAAAAGTTATTCAAGAATATCTCCTCAGATTTGGGGGAATTTCGTCGGTCGACCTCTTCCGAAGGTCGTACAAGCTCGGGGATGGTACCAATCGATCCGCAGGACCCAAATTAGTCCAGATGCAACCACTTTCCAAGTCTCTCCGACCTTCACAAAAAAAGTTATTCAAGAATATCTCTTTCTCCTATGTGCTTTCATCCCTAACCCTAACCCTAACCCTTCCGAAAGTCGGAGAAGCTCAAGGATGGTACCGATCGATGCGCGCTACCCCATTTAGTGGGGGTAGAGCCTACTTGCAAGTCTCTCCGACCTTCACAAAAAAAGTTATTCAAGAATATCTCTTTCTCCTATGTGCTTTCATCCCTAACCCTAACCCTAACCCTTCCGAAAGTCGGAGAAGCTCAAGGATGGTACTGATCGATGTGCGCAACCCCATTTAGTGGGGGTAGAGCCTACTTGCAAGTCTCTCCGACCTTCACAAAAAAAGTTATTCAAGAATATCTCCTCAGATTTTGGGGGAATTTCGTCGGTCGACCTCTTCCGAAGGTCGTACAAGCTCGGGGATGGTACCAATCGATCTGCAGGACCCAAATTAGTCCAGATGCAACCACTTTCCAAGTCTCTCCGACCTTCACAAAAAAAGTTATTCAAGAATATCTCTTTCTCCTATGTGCTTTCATCCCTAACCCTAACCCTAACCCTTCCGAAAGTCGGAGAAGCTCAAGGATGGTACCGATCGATGCGCGCTACCCCATTTAGTGGGGGTAGAGCCTACTTGCAAGTCTCTCCGACCTTCACAAAAAAAGTTATTCAAGAATATCTCTTTCTCCTATGTGCTTTCATCCCTAACCCTAACCCTAACCCTTCCGAAAGTCGGAGAAGCTCAAGGATGGTACCGATCGATGCGCGCAACCCCATTTAGTGGGGGTAGAGCCTACTTGCAAGTCTCTCCGACCTTCACAAAAAAAGTTATTCAAGAATATCTCCTCAGATTTGGGGGAATTTCGTCGGTCGACCTCTTCCGAAGGTCGTACAAGCTCGGGGATGGTACCAATCGATCTGCAGGACCCAAATTAGTCCAGATGCAACCGCTTTCCAAGTCTCTCCGACCTTCACAAAAAAAGTTATTCAAGAATATCTCTTTCTCCTATGTGCTTTCATCCCTAACCCTAACCCTAACCCTTCCGAAAGTCGGAGAAGCTCAAGGATGGTACCGATCGATGCGCGCTACCCCATTTAGTGGGGGTAGAGCCTACTTGCAAGTCTCTCCGACCTTCAAAAAAAAAGTTATTCAAGAATATCTCTTTCTCCTATGTGCTTTCATCCCTAACCCTAACCCTAACCCTTCCGAAAGTCGGAGAAGCTCAAGGATGGTACCGATCGATGCGCGCTACCCCATTTAGTGGGGGTAGAGCCTACTTGCAAGTCTCTCCGACCTTCACAAAAAAAGTTATTCAAGAATATCTCTTTCTCCTATGTGCTTTCATCCCTAACCCTAACCCTAACCCTTCCGAAAGTCGGAGAAGCTCAAGGATGGTACCGATCGATGCGCGCTACCCCATTTAGTGGGGGTAGAGCCTACTTGCAAGTCTCTCCGACCTTCACAAAAAAAGTTATTCAAGAATATCTCTTTCTCCTATGTGCTTTCATCCCTAACCCTAACCCTTCCGAAAGTCGGAGAAGCTCAAGGATGGTACTGATCGATGTGTGCAACCCCATTTAGTGGGGGTAGAGCCTACTTGCAAGTCTCTCCGACCTTCACAAAAAACGTTATTCAAGAATATCTCCTCAGATTTGGGGGAATTTCGTCGGTCGACCTCTTCCAAAGGTCGTACAAGCTCGGGGATGGTACCAATCGATCCGCAGGACCCAAATTAGTCCAGATGCAACCACTTTCCAAGTCTCTCCGACCTTCACAAAAAAAGTTATTCAAGAATATCTCTTTCTCCTATGTGCTTTCATCCCTAACCCTAACCCTAACCCTTCCGAAAGTCGGAGAAGCTCAAGGATGGTACTGATCGATGCGCGCTACCCCATTTAGTGGGGGTAGAGCCTACTTGCAAGTCTCTCCGACCTTCACAAAAAAAGTTATTCAAGAATATCTCTTTCTCCTATGTGCTTTCATCCCTAACCCTAACCCTAACCCTTCCGAAAGTCGGAGAAGCTCAAGGATGGTACCGATCGATGCGCGCTACCCCATTTAGTGGGGGTAAAGCCTACTTGCAAGTCTCTCCGACCTTCACAAAAAAAGTTATTCAAGAATATCTCCTCAGATTTGGGGGAATTTCGTCGGTCGACCTCTTCCGAAGGTCGTACAAGCTCGGGGATGGTACCAATCGATCCGCAGGACCCAAATTAGTCCAGATGCAACCACTTTCCAAGTCTCTCCGACCTTCACAAAAAAAGTTATTCAAGAATATCTCTTTCTCCTATGTGCTTTCATCCCTAACCCTAACCCTAACCCTTCCGAAAGTCGGAGAAGCTCAAGGATGGTACTGATCGATGCGCGCTACCCCATTTAGTGGGGGTAGAGCCTACTTGCAAGTCTCTCCGACCTTCACAAAAAAAGTTATTCAAGAATATCTCTTTCTCCTATGTGCTTTCATCCCTAACCCTAACCCTAACCCTTCCGAAAGTCGGAGAAGCTCAAGGATGGTACCGATCGATGCGCGCTACCCCATTTAGTGGGGGTAGAGCCTACTTGCAAGTCTCTCCGACCTTCACAAAAAAAGTTATTCAAGAATATCTCTTTCTCCTATGTGCTTTCATCCCTAACCCTAACCCTAACCCTTCCGAAAGTCGGAGAAGCTCAAGGATGGTACCGATCGATGCGCGCTACCCCATTTAGTGGGGGTAGAGCCTACTTGCAAGTCTCTCCGACCTTCACAAAAAAAGTTATTCAAGAATATCTCTTTCTCCTATGTGCTTTCATCCCTAACCCTAACCCTAACCCTTCCGAAAGTCGGAGAAGCTCAAGGATGGTACTGATCGATGTGCGCAACCCCATTTAGTGGGGGTAGAGCCTACTTGCAAGTCTCTCCGACCTTCACAAAAAACGTTATTCAAGAATATCTCCTCAGATTTGGGGGAATTTCGTCGGTCGACCTCTTCCAAAGGTCGTACAAGCTCGGGGATGGTACCAATCGATCCGCAGGACCCAAATTAGTCCAGATGCAACCACTTTCCAAGTCTCTCCGACCTTCACAAAAAAAGTTATTCAAGAATATCTCTTTCTCCTATGTGCTTTCATCCCTAACCCTAACCCTAACCCTTCCAAAAGTCGGAGAAGCTCAAGGATGGTACTGATCGATGCGCGCTACCCCATTTAGTGGGGGTAGAGCCTACTTGCAAGTCTCTCCGACCTTCACAAAAAAAGTTATTCAAGAATATCTCTTTCTCCTATGTGCTTTCATCCCTAACCCTAACCCTAACCCTTCCGAAAGTCGGAGAAGCTCAAGGATGGTACCGATCGATGCGCGCTACCCCATTTAGTGGGGGTAAAGCCTACTTGCAAGTCTCTCCGACCTTCACAAAAAAAGTTATTCAAGAATATCTCCTCAGATTTGGGGGAATTTCGTCGGTCGACCTCTTCCGAAGGTCGTACAAGCTCGGGGATGGTACCAATCGATCCGCAGGACCCAAATTAGTCCAGATGCAACCACTTTCCAAGTCTCTCCGACCTTCACAAAAAAAGTTATTCAAGAATATCTCTTTCTCCTATGTGCTTTCATCCCTAACCCTAACCCTAACCCTTCCGAAAGTCGGAGAAGCTCAAGGATGGTACTGATCGATGCGCGCTACCCCATTTAGTGGGGGTAGAGCCTACTTGCAAGTCTCTCCGACCTTCACAAAAAAAGTTATTCAAGAATATCTCTTTCTCCTATGTGCTTTCATCCCTAACCCTAACCCTAACCCTTCCGAAAGTCGGAGAAGCTCAAGGATGGTACCGATCGATGCGCGCTACCCCATTTAGTGGGGGTAGAGCCTACTTGCAAGTCTCTCCGACCTTCACAAAAAAAGTTATTCAAGAATATCTCTTTCTCCTATGTGCTTTCATCCCTAACCCTAACCCTAACCCTTCCGAAAGTCGGAGAAGCTCAAGGATGGTACCGATCGATGCGCGCTACCCCATTTAGTGGGGGTAGAGCCTACTTGCAAGTCTCTCCGACCTTCACAAAAAAAGTTATTCAAGAATATCTCTTTCTCCTATGTGCTTTCATCCCTAACCCTAACCCTAACCCTTCCGAAAGTCGGAGAAGCTCAAGGATGGTACCGATCGATGCGCGCTACCCCATTTAGTGGGAGTAGAGCCTACTTGCAAGTCTCTCCGACCTTCACAAAAAAAGTTATTCAAGAATATCTCTTTCTCCTATGTGCTTTCATCCCTAACCCTAACCCTAACCCTTCCGAAAGTCGGAGAAGCTCAAGGATGGTACCGATCGATGCGCGCTACCCCATTTAGTGGGGGTAGAGCCTACTTGCAAGTCTCTCCGACCTTCACAAAAAAAGTTATTCAAGAATATCTCTTTCTCCTATGTGCTTTCATCCCTAACCCTAACCCTAACCCTTCCGAAAGTCGGAGAAGCTCAAGGATGGTACTGATCGATGCGCGCAACCCCATTTAGTGGGGGTAGAGCCTACTTGCAAGTCTCTCCGACCTTCACAAAAAAAGTTATTTAAGAATATCTCCTCAGATTTGGGGGAATTTCGTCGGTCGACCTCTTCCGAAGGTCGTACAAGCTCGGGGATGGTACCAATCGATCCGCAGGACCCAAATTAGTCCAGATGCAACCACTTTCCAAGTCTCTCCGACCTTCACAAAAAAAGTTATTCAAGAATATCTCTTTCTCCTATGTGCTTTCATCCCTAACCCTAACCCTAACCCTTCCGAAAGTCGGAGAAGCTCAAGGATGGTACTGATCGATGCGCGCTACCCCATTTAGTGGGGGTAGAGCCTACTTGCAAGTCTCTCCGACCTTCACAAAAAAAGTTATTCAAGAATATCTCTTTCTCCTATGTGCTTTCATCCCTAACCCTAACCCTAACCCTTCCGAAAGTCGGAGAAGCTCAAGGATGGTACCGATCGATGCGCGCTACCCCATTTAGTGGGGGTAAAGCCTACTTGCAAGTCTCTCCGACCTTCACAAAAAAAGTTATTCAAGAATATCTCCTCAGATTTGGGGGAATTTCGTCGGTCGACCTCTTCCGAAGGTCGTACAAGCTCGGGGATGGTACCAATCGATCCGCAGGACCCAAATTAGTCCAGATGCAACCACTTTCCAAGTCTCTCCGACCTTCACAAAAAAAGTTATTCAAGAATATCTCTTTCTCCTATGTGCTTTCATCCCTAACCCTAACCCTAACCCTTCCGAAAGTCGGAGAAGCTCAAGGATGGTACTGATCGATGCGCGCTACCCCATTTAGTGGGGGTAGAGCCTACTTGCAAGTCTCTCCGACCTTCACAAAAAAAGTTATTCAAGAATATCTCTTTCTCCTATGTGCTTTCATCCCTAACCCTAACCCTAACCCTTCCGAAAGTCGGAGAAGCTCAAGGATGGTACCGATCGATGCGCGCTACCCCATTTAGTGGGGGTAGAGCCTACTTGCAAGTCTCTCCGACCTTCACAAAAAAAGTTATTCAAGAATATCTCTTTCTCCTATGTGCTTTCATCCCTAACCCTAACCCTAACCCTTCCGAAAGTCGGAGAAGCTCAAGGATGGTACCGATCGATGCGCGCTACCCCATTTAGTGGGGGTAGAGCCTACTTGCAAGTCTCTCCGACCTTCACAAAAAAAGTTATTCAAGAATATCTCTTTCTCCTATGTGCTTTCATCCCTAACCCTAACCCTAACCCTTCCGAAAGTCGGAGAAGCTCAAGGATGGTACTGATCGATGTGCGCAACCCCATTTAGTGGGGGTAGAGCCTACTTGCAAGTCTCTCCGACCTTCACAAAAAACGTTATTCAAGAATATCTCCTCAGATTTGGGGGAATTTCGTCGGTCGACCTCTTCCAAAGGTCGTACAAGCTCGGGGATGGTACCAATCGATCCGCAGGACCCAAATTAGTCCAGATGCAACCACTTTCCAAGTCTCTCCGACCTTCACAAAAAAAGTTATTCAAGAATATCTCTTTCTCCTATGTGCTTTCATCCCTAACCCTAACCCTAACCCTTCCAAAAGTCGGAGAAGCTCAAGGATGGTACTGATCGATGCGCGCTACCCCATTTAGTGGGGGTAGAGCCTACTTGCAAGTCTCTCCGACCTTCACAAAAAAAGTTATTCAAGAATATCTCTTTCTCCTATGTGCTTTCATCCCTAACCCTAACCCTAACCCTTCCGAAAGTCGGAGAAGCTCAAGGATGGTACCGATCGATGCGCGCTACCCCATTTAGTGGGGGTAAAGCCTACTTGCAAGTCTCTCCGACCTTCACAAAAAAAGTTATTCAAGAATATCTCCTCAGATTTGGGGGAATTTCGTCGGTCGACCTCTTCCGAAGGTCGTACAAGCTCGGGGATGGTACCAATCGATCCGCAGGACCCAAATTAGTCCAGATGCAACCACTTTCCAAGTCTCTCCGACCTTCACAAAAAAAGTTATTCAAGAATATCTCTTTCTCCTATGTGCTTTCATCCCTAACCCTAACCCTAACCCTTCCGAAAGTCGGAGAAGCTCAAGGATGGTACTGATCGATGCGCGCTACCCCATTTAGTGGGGGTAGAGCCTACTTGCAAGTCTCTCCGACCTTCACAAAAAAAGTTATTCAAGAATATCTCTTTCTCCTATGTGCTTTCATCCCTAACCCTAACCCTAACCCTTCCGAAAGTCGGAGAAGCTCAAGGATGGTACCGATCGATGCGCGCTACCCCATTTAGTGGGGGTAGAGCCTACTTGCAAGTCTCTCCGACCTTCACAAAAAAAGTTATTCAAGAATATCTCTTTCTCCTATGTGCTTTCATCCCTAACCCTAACCCTAACCCTTCCGAAAGTCGGAGAAGCTCAAGGATGGTACCGATCGATGCGCGCTACCCCATTTAGTGGGGGTAGAGCCTACTTGCAAGTCTCTCCGACCTTCACAAAAAAAGTTATTCAAGAATATCTCTTTCTCCTATGTGCTTTCATCCCTAACCCTAACCCTAACCCTTCCGAAAGTCGGAGAAGCTCAAGGATGGTACCGATCGATGCGCGCTACCCCATTTAGTGGGAGTAGAGCCTACTTGCAAGTCTCTCCGACCTTCACAAAAAAAGTTATTCAAGAATATCTCTTTCTCCTATGTGCTTTCATCCCTAACCCTAACCCTAACCCTTCCGAAAGTCGGAGAAGCTCAAGGATGGTACCGATGGATGCGCGCTACCCCATTTAGTGGGGGTAGAGCCTACTTGCAAGTCTCTCCGACCTTCACAAAAAAAGTTATTCAAGAATATCTCTTTCTCCTATGTGCTTTCATCCCTAACCCTAACCCTAACCCTTCCGAAAGTCGGAGAAGCTCAAGGATGGTACTGATCGATGCGCGCAACCCCATTTAGTGGGGGTAGAGCCTACTTGCAAGTCTCTCCGACCTTCACAAAAAAAGTTATTTAAGAATATCTCCTCAGATTTGGGGGAATTTCGTCGGTCGACCTCTTCCGAAGGTCGTACAAGCTCGGGGATGGTACCAATCGATCCGCAGGACCCAAATTAGTCCAGATGCAACCACTTTCCAAGTCTCTCCGACCTTCACAAAAAAAGTTATTCAAGAATATCTCTTTCTCCTATGTGCTTTCATCCCTAACCCTAACCCTAACCCTTCCGAAAGTCGGAGAAGCTCAAGGATGGTACCGATCGATGCGCGCTACCCCATTTAGTGGGGGTAGAGCCTATTTGCAAGTCTCTCCGACCTTCACAAAAAAAGTTATTCAAGAATATCTCTTTCTCCTATGTGCTTTCATCCCTAACCCTAACCCTAACCCTTCCGAAAGTCGGAGAAGCTCAAGGATGGTACCGATCGATGCGCGCTACCCCATTTAGTGGGGGTAGAGCCTACTTGCAAGTCTCTCCGACCTTCACAAAAAAAGTTAATCAAGAATATCTCTTTCTCCTATGTGCTTTCATCCCTAACCCTAACCCTAACCCTTCCGAAAGTCGGAGAAGCTCAAGGATGGTACCGATCGATGCGCGCTACCCCATTTAGTGGGGGTAGAGCCTACTTGCAAGTCTCTCCGACCTTCACAAAAAAAGTTATTCAAGAATATCTCCTCAGATTTGGGGGAATTTCGTCGGTCGACCTTTTTCGAAGGTCGTACAAGCTCGGGGATGGTACCAATCGATCCGCAGGACCCAAATTAGTCCAGATGCAACCACTTTCCAAGTCTCTCCGACCTTCACAAAAAAAGTTATTCAAGAATATCTCTTTCTCCTATGTGCTTTCATCCCTAACCCTAACCCTAACCCTTCCGAAAGTCGGAGAAGCTCAAGGATGGTACCGATCGATGCGCGCTACCCCATTTAGTGGGGGTAGAGCCTACTTGCAAGTCTCTCCGACCTTCACAAAAAAAGTTATTCAAGAATATCTCTTTCTCCTATGTGCTTTCATCCCTAACCCTAACCCTAACCCTTCCGAAAGTCGGAGAAGCTCAAGGATGGTACCGATCGATGCGCGCTACCCCATTTAGTGGGGGTAGAGCCTACTTGCAAGTCTCTCCGACCTTCACAAAAAAAGTTATTCAAGAATATCTCTTTCTCCTATGTGCTTTCATCCCTAACCCTAACCCTAACCCTTCCGAAAGTCGGAGAAGCTCAAGGATGGTACTGATCGATGTGCGCAACCCCATTTAGTGGGGGTAGAGCCTACTTGCAAGTCTCTCCGACCTTCACAAAAAACGTTATTCAAGAATATCTCCTCAGATTTGGGGGAATTTCGTCGGTCGACCTCTTCCAAAGGTCGTACAAGCTCGGGGATGGTACCAATCGATCCGCAGGACCCAAATTAGTCCAGATGCAACCACTTTCCAAGTCTCTCCGACCTTCACAAAAAAAGTTATTCAAGAATATCTCTTTCTCCTATGTGCTTTCATCCCTAACCCTAACCCTAACCCTTCCAAAAGTCGGAGAAGCTCAAGGATGGTACTGATCGATGCGCGCTACCCCATTTAGTGGGGGTAGAGCCTACTTGCAAGTCTCTCCGACCTTCACAAAAAAAGTTATTCAAGAATATCTCTTTCTCCTATGTGCTTTCATCCCTAACCCTAACCCTAACCCTTCCGAAAGTCGGAGAAGCTCAAGGATGGTACCGATCGATGCGCGCTACCCCATTTAGTGGGGGTAAAGCCTACTTGCAAGTCTCTCCGACCTTCACAAAAAAAGTTATTCAAGAATATCTCCTCAGATTTGGGGGAATTTCGTCGGTCGACCTCTTCCGAAGGTCGTACAAGCTCGGGGATGGTACCAATCGATCCGCAGGACCCAAATTAGTCCAGATGCAACCACTTTCCAAGTCTCTCCGACCTTCACAAAAAAAGTTATTCAAGAATATCTCTTTCTCCTATGTGCTTTCATCCCTAACCCTAACCCTAACCCTTCCGAAAGTCGGAGAAGCTCAAGGATGGTACTGATCGATGCGCGCTACCCCATTTAGTGGGGGTAGAGCCTACTTGCAAGTCTCTCCGACCTTCACAAAAAAAGTTATTCAAGAATATCTCTTTCTCCTATGTGCTTTCATCCCTAACCCTAACCCTAACCCTTCCGAAAGTCGGAGAAGCTCAAGGATGGTACCGATCGATGCGCGCTACCCCATTTAGTGGGGGTAGAGCCTACTTGCAAGTCTCTCCGACCTTCACAAAAAAAGTTATTCAAGAATATCTCTTTCTCCTATGTGCTTTCATCCCTAACCCTAACCCTAACCCTTCCGAAAGTCGGAGAAGCTCAAGGATGGTACCGATCGATGCGCGCTACCCCATTTAGTGGGGGTAGAGCCTACTTGCAAGTCTCTCCGACCTTCACAAAAAAAGTTATTCAAGAATATCTCTTTCTCCTATGTGCTTTCATCCCTAACCCTAACCCTAACCCTTCCGAAAGTCGGAGAAGCTCAAGGATGGTACCGATCGATGCGCGCTACCCCATTTAGTGGGAGTAGAGCCTACTTGCAAGTCTCTCCGACCTTCACAAAAAAAGTTATTCAAGAATATCTCTTTCTCCTATGTGCTTTCATCCCTAACCCTAACCCTAACCCTTCCGAAAGTCGGAGAAGCTCAAGGATGGTACCGATCGATGCGCGCTACCCCATTTAGTGGGGGTAGAGCCTACTTGCAAGTCTCTCCGACCTTCACAAAAAAAGTTATTCAAGAATATCTCTTTCTCCTATGTGCTTTCATCCCTAACCCTAACCCTAACCCTTCCGAAAGTCGGAGAAGCTCAAGGATGGTACTGATCGATGCGCGCAACCCCATTTAGTGGGGGTAGAGCCTACTTGCAAGTCTCTCCGACCTTCACAAAAAAAGTTATTTAAGAATATCTCCTCAGATTTGGGGGAATTTCGTCGGTCGACCTCTTCCGAAGGTCGTACAAGCTCGGGGATGGTACCAATCGATCCGCAGGACCCAAATTAGTCCAGATGCAACCACTTTCCAAGTCTCTCCGACCTTCACAAAAAAAGTTATTCAAGAATATCTCTTTCTCCTATGTGCTTTCATCCCTAACCCTAACCCTAACCCTTCCGAAAGTCGGAGAAGCTCAAGGATGGTACTGATCGATGCGCGCTACCCCATTTAGTGGGGGTAGAGCCTACTTGCAAGTCTCTCCGACCTTCACAAAAAAAGTTATTCAAGAATATCTCTTTCTCCTATGTGCTTTCATCCCTAACCCTAACCCTAACCCTTCCGAAAGTCGGAGAAGCTCAAGGATGGTACCGATCGATGCGCGCTACCCCATTTAGTGGGGGTAAAGCCTACTTGCAAGTCTCTCCGACCTTCACAAAAAAAGTTATTCAAGAATATCTCCTCAGATTTGGGGGAATTTCGTCGGTCGACCTCTTCCGAAGGTCGTACAAGCTCGGGGATGGTACCAATCGATCCGCAGGACCCAAATTAGTCCAGATGCAACCACTTTCCAAGTCTCTCCGACCTTCACAAAAAAAGTTATTCAAGAATATCTCTTTCTCCTATGTGCTTTCATCCCTAACCCTAACCCTAACCCTTCCGAAAGTCGGAGAAGCTCAAGGATGGTACTGATCGATGCGCGCTACCCCATTTAGTGGGGGTAGAGCCTACTTGCAAGTCTCTCCGACCTTCACAAAAAAAGTTATTCAAGAATATCTCTTTCTCCTATGTGCTTTCATCCCTAACCCTAACCCTAACCCTTCCGAAAGTCGGAGAAGCTCAAGGATGGTACCGATCGATGCGCGCTACCCCATTTAGTGGGGGTAGAGCCTACTTGCAAGTCTCTCCGACCTTCACAAAAAAAGTTATTCAAGAATATCTCTTTCTCCTATGTGCTTTCATCCCTAACCCTAACCCTAACCCTTCCGAAAGTCGGAGAAGCTCAAGGATGGTACCGATCGATGCGCGCTACCCCATTTAGTGGGGGTAGAGCCTACTTGCAAGTCTCTCCGACCTTCACAAAAAAAGTTATTCAAGAATATCTCTTTCTCCTATGTGCTTTCATCCCTAACCCTAACCCTAACCCTTCCGAAAGTCGGAGAAGCTCAAGGATGGTACTGATCGATGTGCGCAACCCCATTTAGTGGGGGTAGAGCCTACTTGCAAGTCTCTCCGACCTTCACAAAAAACGTTATTCAAGAATATCTCCTCAGATTTGGGGGAATTTCGTCGGTCGACCTCTTCCAAAGGTCGTACAAGCTCGGGGATGGTACCAATCGATCCGCAGGACCCAAATTAGTCCAGATGCAACCACTTTCCAAGTCTCTCCGACCTTCACAAAAAAAGTTATTCAAGAATATCTCTTTCTCCTATGTGCTTTCATCCCTAACCCTAACCCTAACCCTTCCAAAAGTCGGAGAAGCTCAAGGATGGTACTGATCGATGCGCGCTACCCCATTTAGTGGGGGTAGAGCCTACTTGCAAGTCTCTCCGACCTTCACAAAAAAAGTTATTCAAGAATATCTCTTTCTCCTATGTGCTTTCATCCCTAACCCTAACCCTAACCCTTCCGAAAGTCGGAGAAGCTCAAGGATGGTACCGATCGATGCGCGCTACCCCATTTAGTGGGGGTAAAGCCTACTTGCAAGTCTCTCCGACCTTCACAAAAAAAGTTATTCAAGAATATCTCCTCAGATTTGGGGGAATTTCGTCGGTCGACCTCTTCCGAAGGTCGTACAAGCTCGGGGATGGTACCAATCGATCCGCAGGACCCAAATTAGTCCAGATGCAACCACTTTCCAAGTCTCTCCGACCTTCACAAAAAAAGTTATTCAAGAATATCTCTTTCTCCTATGTGCTTTCATCCCTAACCCTAACCCTAACCCTTCCGAAAGTCGGAGAAGCTCAAGGATGGTACTGATCGATGCGCGCTACCCCATTTAGTGGGGGTAGAGCCTACTTGCAAGTCTCTCCGACCTTCACAAAAAAAGTTATTCAAGAATATCTCTTTCTCCTATGTGCTTTCATCCCTAACCCTAACCCTAACCCTTCCGAAAGTCGGAGAAGCTCAAGGATGGTACCGATCGATGCGCGCTACCCCATTTAGTGGGGGTAGAGCCTACTTGCAAGTCTCTCCGACCTTCACAAAAAAAGTTATTCAAGAATATCTCTTTCTCCTATGTGCTTTCATCCCTAACCCTAACCCTAACCCTTCCGAAAGTCGGAGAAGCTCAAGGATGGTACCGATCGATGCGCGCTACCCCATTTAGTGGGGGTAGAGCCTACTTGCAAGTCTCTCCGACCTTCACAAAAAAAGTTATTCAAGAATATCTCTTTCTCCTATGTGCTTTCATCCCTAACCCTAACCCTAACCCTTCCGAAAGTCGGAGAAGCTCAAGGATGGTACCGATCGATGCGCGCTACCCCATTTAGTGGGAGTAGAGCCTACTTGCAAGTCTCTCCGACCTTCACAAAAAAAGTTATTCAAGAATATCTCTTTCTCCTATGTGCTTTCATCCCTAACCCTAACCCTAACCCTTCCGAAAGTCGGAGAAGCTCAAGGATGGTACCGATGGATGCGCGCTACCCCATTTAGTGGGGGTAGAGCCTACTTGCAAGTCTCTCCGACCTTCACAAAAAAAGTTATTCAAGAATATCTCTTTCTCCTATGTGCTTTCATCCCTAACCCTAACCCTAACCCTTCCGAAAGTCGGAGAAGCTCAAGGATGGTACTGATCGATGCGCGCAACCCCATTTAGTGGGGGTAGAGCCTACTTGCAAGTCTCTCCGACCTTCACAAAAAAAGTTATTTAAGAATATCTCCTCAGATTTGGGGGAATTTCGTCGGTCGACCTCTTCCGAAGGTCGTACAAGCTCGGGGATGGTACCAATCGATCCGCAGGACCCAAATTAGTCCAGATGCAACCACTTTCCAAGTCTCTCCGACCTTCACAAAAAAAGTTATTCAAGAATATCTCTTTCTCCTATGTGCTTTCATCCCTAACCCTAACCCTAACCCTTCCGAAAGTCGGAGAAGCTCAAGGATGGTACCGATCGATGCGCGCTACCCCATTTAGTGGGGGTAGAGCCTATTTGCAAGTCTCTCCGACCTTCACAAAAAAAGTTATTCAAGAATATCTCTTTCTCCTATGTGCTTTCATCCCTAACCCTAACCCTAACCCTTCCGAAAGTCGGAGAAGCTCAAGGATGGTACCGATCGATGCGCGCTACCCCATTTAGTGGGGGTAGAGCCTACTTGCAAGTCTCTCCGACCTTCACAAAAAAAGTTAATCAAGAATATCTCTTTCTCCTATGTGCTTTCATCCCTAACCCTAACCCTAACCCTTCCGAAAGTCGGAGAAGCTCAAGGATGGTACCGATCGATGCGCGCTACCCCATTTAGTGGGGGTAGAGCCTACTTGCAAGTCTCTCCGACCTTCACAAAAAAAGTTATTCAAGAATATCTCCTCAGATTTGGGGGAATTTCGTCGGTCGACCTTTTTCGAAGGTCGTACAAGCTCGGGGATGGTACCAATCGATCCGCAGGACCCAAATTAGTCCAGATGCAACCACTTTCCAAGTCTCTCCGACCTTCACAAAAAAAGTTATTCAAGAATATCTCTTTCTCCTATGTGCTTTCATCCCTAACCCTAACCCTAACCCTTCCGAAAGTCGGAGAAGCTCAAGGATGGTACCGATCGATGCGCGCTACCCCATTTAGTGGGGGTAGAGCCTACTTGCAAGTCTCTCCGACCTTCACAAAAAAAGTTATTCAAGAATATCTCTTTCTCCTATGTGCTTTCATCCCTAACCCTAACCCTAACCCTTCCGAAAGTCGGAGAAGCTCAAGGATGGTACCGATCGATGCGCGCTACCCCATTTAGTGGGGGTAGAGCCTACTTGCAAGTCTCTCCGACCTTCACAAAAAAAGTTATTCAAGAATATCTCTTTCTCCTATGTGCTTTCATCCCTAACCCTAACCCTAACCCTTCCGAAAGTCGGAGAAGCTCAAGGATGGTACCGATCGATGCGCGCTACCCCATTTAGTGGGGGTAGAGCCTACTTGCAAGTCTCTCCGACCTTCACAAAAAAAGTTATTCAAGAATATCTCCTCAGATTTTGGGGGAATTTCGTCGGTCGACCTCTTCCGAAGGTCGTACAAGCTCGGGGATGGTACCAATCGATCTGCAGGACCCAAATTAGTCCAGATGCAACCACTTTCCAAGTCTCTCCGACCTTCACAAAAAAAGTTATTCAAGAATATCTCTTTCTCCTATGTGCTTTCATCCCTAACCCTAACCCTAACCCTTCCGAAAGTCGGAGAAGCTCAAGGATGGTACCGATCGATGCGCGCTACCCCATTTAGTGGGGGTAGAGCCTACTTGCAAGTCTCTCCGACCTTCACAAAAAAAGTTATTCAAGAATATCTCTTTCTCCTATGTGCTTTCATCCCTAACCCTAACCCTAACCCTTCCGAAAGTCGGAGAAGCTCAAGGATGGTACCGATCGATGCGCGCTACCCCATTTAGTGGGGGTAGAGCCTACTTGCAAGTCTCTCCGACCTTCACAAAAAAAGTTATTCAAGAATATCTCCTCAGATTTGGGGGAATTTCGTCGGTCGACCTCTTCCGAAGGTCGTACAAGCTCGGGGATGGTACCAATCGATCTGCAGGACCCAAATTAGTCCAGATGCAACCACTTTCCAAGTCTCTCCGACCTTCACAAAAAAAGTTATTCAAGAATATCTCTTTCTCCTATGTGCTTTCATCCCTAACCCTAACCCTAACCCTTCCGAAAGTCGGAGAAGCTCAAGGATGGTACCGATCGATGCGCGCTACCCCATTTAGTGGGGGTAGAGCCTACTTGCAAGTCTCTCCGACCTTCACAAAAAAAGTTATTCAAGAATATCTCTTTCTCCTATGTGCTTTCATCCCTAACCCTAACCCTAACCCTTCCGAAAGTCGGAGAAGCTCAAGGATGGTACCGATCGATGCGCGCTACCCCATTTAGTGGGGGTAGAGCCTACTTGCAAGTCTCTCCGACCTTCACAAAAAAAGTTATTCAAGAATATCTCTTTCTCCTATGTGCTTTCATCCCTAACCCTAACCCTAACCCTTCCGAAAGTCGGAGAAGCTCAAGGATGGTACCGATCGATGCGCGCTACCCCATTTAGTGGGGGTAGAGCCTACTTGCAAGTCTCTCCGACCTTCACAAAAAAAGTTATTCAAGAATATCTCCTCAGATTTGGGGGAATTTCGTCGGTCGACCTCTTCCGAAGGTCGTACAAGCTCGGGGATGGTACCAATCGATCTGCAGGACCCAAATTAGTCCAGATGCAACCACTTTCCAAGTCTCTCCGACCTTCACAAAAAAAGTTATTCAAGAATATCTCTTTCTCCTATGTGCTTTCATCCCTAACCCTAACCCTAACCCTTCCGAAAGTCGGAGAAGCTCAAGGATGGTACCGATCGATGCGCGCTACCCCATTTAGTGGGGGTAGAGCCTACTTGCAAGTCTCTCCGACCTTCACAAAAAAAGTTATTCAAGAATATCTCTTTCTCCTATGTGCTTTCATCCCTAACCCTAACCCTAACCCTTCCGAAAGTCGGAGAAGCTCAAGGATGGTACCGATCGATGCGCGCTACCCCATTTAGTGGGGGTAGAGCCTACTTGCAAGTCTCTCCGACCTTCACAAAAAAAGTTATTCAAGAATATCTCTTTCTCCTATGTGCTTTCATCCCTAACCCTAACCCTAACCCTTCCGAAAGTCGGAGAAGCTCAAGGATGGTACCGATCGATGCGCGCTACCCCATTTAGTGGGGGTAGAGCCTACTTGCAAGTCTCTCCGACCTTCACAAAAAAAGTTATTCAAGAATATCTCCTCAGATTTTGGGGGAATTTCGTCGGTCGACCTCTTCCGAAGGTCGTACAAGCTCGGGGATGGTACCAATCGATCTGCAGGACCCAAATTAGTCCAGATGCAACCACTTTCCAAGTCTCTCCGACCTTCACAAAAAAAGTTATTCAAGAATATCTCTTTCTCCTATGTGCTTTCATCCCTAACCCTAACCCTAACCCTTCCGAAAGTCGGAGAAGCTCAAGGATGGTACCGATCGATGCGCGCTACCCCATTTAGTGGGGGTAGAGCCTACTTGCAAGTCTCTCCGACCTTCACAAAAAAAGTTATTCAAGAATATCTCTTTCTCCTATGTGCTTTCATCCCTAACCCTAACCCTAACCCTTCCGAAAGTCGGAGAAGCTCAAGGATGGTACCGATCGATGCGCGCTACCCCATTTAGTGGGGGTAGAGCCTACTTGCAAGTCTCTCCGACCTTCACAAAAAAAGTTATTCAAGAATATCTCCTCAGATTTGGGGGAATTTCGTCGGTCGACCTCTTCCGAAGGTCGTACAAGCTCGGGGATGGTACCAATCGATCTGCAGGACCCAAATTAGTCCAGATGCAACCACTTTCCAAGTCTCTCCGACCTTCACAAAAAAAGTTATTCAAGAATATCTCTTTCTCCTATGTGCTTTCATCCCTAACCCTAACCCTAACCCTTCCGAAAGTCGGAGAAGCTCAAGGATGGTACCGATCGATGCGCGCTACCCCATTTAGTGGGGGTAGAGCCTACTTGCAAGTCTCTCCGACCTTCACAAAAAAAGTTATTCAAGAATATCTCTTTCTCCTATGTGCTTTCATCCCTAACCCTAACCCTAACCCTTCCGAAAGTCGGAGAAGCTCAAGGATGGTACCGATCGATGCGCGCTACCCCATTTAGTGGGGGTAGAGCCTACTTGCAAGTCTCTCCGACCTTCACAAAAAAAGTTATTCAAGAATATCTCTTTCTCCTATGTGCTTTCATCCCTAACCCTAACCCTAACCCTTCCGAAAGTCGGAGAAGCTCAAGGATGGTACCGATCGATGCGCGCTACCCCATTTAGTGGGGGTAGAGCCTACTTGCAAGTCTCTCCGACCTTCACAAAAAAAGTTATTCAAGAATATCTCTTTCTCCTATGTGCTTTCATCCCTAACCCTAACCCTAACCCTTCCGAAAGTCGGAGAAGCTCAAGGATGGTACCGATCGATGCGCGCTACCCCATTTAGTGGGAGTAGAGCCTACTTGCAAGTCTCTCCGACCTTCACAAAAAAAGTTATTCAAGAATATCTCCTCAGATTTGGGGGAATTTCGTCGGTCGACCTCTTCCGAAGGTCGTACAAGCTCGGGGATGGTACCAATCGATCCGCAGGACCCAAATTAGTCCAGATGCAACCACTTTCCAAGTCTCTCCGACCTTCACAAAAAAAGTTATTCAAGAATATCTCTTTCTCCTATGTGCTTTCATCCCTAACCCTAACCCTAACCCTTCCGAAAGTCGGAGAAGCTCAAGGATGGTACTGATCGATGTGCGCTACCCCATTTAGTGGGGGTAGAGCCTACTTGCAAGTCTCTCCGACCTTCACAAAAAAAGTTATTCAAGAATATCTCTTTCTCCTATGTGCTTTCATCCCTAACCCTAACCCTAACCCTTCCGAAAGTCGGAGAAGCTCAAGGATGGTACCGATCGATGCGCGCTACCCCATTTAGTGGGGGTAGAGCCTACTTGCAAGTCTCTCCGACCTTCACAAAAAAAGTTATTCAAGAATATCTCTTTCTCCTATGTGCTTTCATCCCTAACCCTAACCCTAACCCTTCCGAAAGTCGGAGAAGCTCAAGGATGGTACCGATCGATGCGCGCTACCCCATTTAGTGGGGGTAGAGCCTACTTGCAAGTCTCTCCGACCTTCACAAAAAAAGTTATTCAAGAATATCTCTTTCTCCTATGTGCTTTCATCCCTAACCCTAACCCTAACCCTTCCGAAAGTCGGAGAAGCTCACGGATGGTACCGATCGATGCGCGCTACCCCATTTAGTGGGGGTAGAGCCTACTTGCAAGTCTCTCCGACCTTCACAAAAAAAGTTATTCAAGAATATCTCCTCAGATTTTGGGGGAATTTCGTCGGTCGACCTCTTCCGAAGGTCGTACAAGCTCGGGGATGGTACCAATCGATCTGCAGGACCCAAATTAGTCCAGATGCAACCACTTTCCAAGTCTCTCCGACCTTCACAAAAAAAGTTATTCAAGAATATCTCTTTCTCCTATGTGCTTTCATCCCTAACCCTAACCCTAACCCTTCCGAAAGTCGGAGAAGCTCAAGGATGGTACCGATCGATGCGCGCTACCCCATTTAGTGGGGGTAGAGCCTACTTGCAAGTCTCTCCGACCTTCACAAAAAAAGTTATTCAAGAATATCTCTTTCTCCTATGTGCTTTCATCCCTAACCCTAACCCTAACCCTTCCGAAAGTCGGAGAAGCTCAAGGATGGTACCGATCGATGCGCGCTACCCCATTTAGTGGGGGTAGAGCCTACTTGCAAGTCTCTCCGACCTTCACAAAAAAAGTTATTCAAGAATATCTCCTCAGATTTGGGGGAATTTCGTCGGTCGACCTCTTCCGAAGGTCGTACAAGCTCGGGGATGGTACCAATCGATCTGCAGGACCCAAATTAGTCCAGATGCAACCACTTTCCAAGTCTCTCCGACCTTCACAAAAAAAGTTATTCAAGAATATCTCTTTCTCCTATGTGCTTTCATCCCTAACCCTAACCCTAACCCTTCCGAAAGTCGGAGAAGCTCAAGGATGGTACCGATCGATGCGCGCTACCCCATTTAGTGGGGGTAGAGCCTACTTGCAAGTCTCTCCGACCTTCACAAAAAAAGTTATTCAAGAATATCTCTTTCTCCTATGTGCTTTCATCCCTAACCCTAACCCTAACCCTTCCGAAAGTCGGAGAAGCTCAAGGATGGTACCGATCGATGCGCGCTACCCCATTTAGTGGGGGTAGAGCCTACTTGCAAGTCTCTCCGACCTTCACAAAAAAAGTTATTCAAGAATATCTCTTTCTCCTATGTGCTTTCATCCCTAACCCTAACCCTAACCCTTCCGAAAGTCGGAGAAGCTCAAGGATGGTACCGATCGATGCGCGCTACCCCATTTAGTGGGGGTAGAGCCTACTTGCAAGTCTCTCCGACCTTCACAAAAAAAGTTATTCAAGAATATCTCTTTCTCCTATGTGCTTTCATCCCTAACCCTAACCCTAACCCTTCCGAAAGTCGGAGAAGCTCAAGGATGGTACCGATCGATGCGCGCTACCCCATTTAGTGGGAGTAGAGCCTACTTGCAAGTCTCTCCGACCTTCACAAAAAAAGTTATTCAAGAATATCTCCTCAGATTTGGGGGAATTTCGTCGGTCGACCTCTTCCGAAGGTCGTACAAGCTCGGGGATGGTACCAATCGATCCGCAGGACCCAAATTAGTCCAGATGCAACCACTTTCCAAGTCTCTCCGACCTTCACAAAAAAAGTTATTCAAGAATATCTCTTTCTCCTATGTGCTTTCATCCCTAACCCTAACCCTAACCCTTCCGAAAGTCGGAGAAGCTCAAGGATGGTACTGATCGATGTGCGCTACCCCATTTAGTGGGGGTAGAGCCTACTTGCAAGTCTCTCCGACCTTCACAAAAAAAGTTATTCAAGAATATCTCTTTCTCCTATGTGCTTTCATCCCTAACCCTAACCCTAACCCTTCCGAAAGTCGGAGAAGCTCAAGGATGGTACCGATCGATGCGCGCTACCCCATTTAGTGGGGGTAGAGCCTACTTGCAAGTCTCTCCGACCTTCACAAAAAAAGTTATTCAAGAATATCTCCTCAGATTTGGGGGAATTTCGTCGGTCGACCTCTTCCGAAGGTCGTACAAGCTCGGGGATGGTACCAATCGATCCGCAGGACCCAATTTAGTCCAGATGCAACCACTTTCCAAGTCTCTCCGACCTTCACAAAAAAAGTTATTCAAGAATATCTCTTTCTCCTATGTGCTTTCATCCCTAACCCTAACCCTAACCCTTCCGAAAGTCGGAGAAGCTCAAGGATGGTACTGATCGATGCGCGCTACCCCATTTAGTGGGGGTAGAGCCTACTTGCAAGTCTCTCCGACCTTCACAAAAAAAGTTATTCAAGAATATCTCTTTCTCCTATGTGCTTTCATCCCTAACCCTAACCCTAACCCTTCCGAAAGTCGGAGAAGCTCAAGGATGGTACCGATCGATGCGCGCTACCCCATTTAGTGGGGGTAGAGCCTACTTGCAAGTCTCTCCGACCTTCACAAAAAAAGTTATTCAAGAATATCTCTTTCTCCTATGTGCTTTCATCCCTAACCCTAACCCTAACCCTTCCGAAAGTCGGAGAAGCTCAAGGATGGTACCGATCGATGCGCGCTACCCCATTTAGTGGGGGTAGAGCCTACTTGCAAGTCTCTCCGACCTTCACAAAAAAAGTTATTCAAGAATATCTCTTTCTCCTATGTGCTTTCATCCCTAACCCTAACCCTAACCCTTCCGAAAGTCGGAGAAGCTCAAGGATGGTACCGATCGATGCGCGCTACCCCATTTAGTGGGGGTAGAGCCTACTTGCAAGTCTCTCCGACCTTCACAAAAAAAGTTATTCAAGAATATCTCTTTCTCCTATGTGCTTTCATCCCTAACCCTAACCCTAACCCTTCCGAAAGTCGGAGAAGCTCAAGGATGGTACCGATCGATGCGCGCTACCCCATTTAGTGGGGGTAGAGCCTACTTGCAAGTCTCTCCGACCTTCACAAAAAAAGTTATTCAAGAATATCTCTTTCTCCTATGTGCTTTCATCCCTAACCCTAACCCTAACCCTTCCGAAAGTCGGAGAAGCTCAAGGATGGTACCGATCGATGCGCGCTACCCCATTTAGTGGGGGTAGAGCCTACTTGCAAGTCTCTCCGACCTTCACAAAAAAAGTTATTCAAGAATATCTCTTTCTCCTATGTGCTTTCATCCCTAACCCTAACCCTAACCCTTCCGAAAGTCGGAGAAGCTCAAGGATGGTACTGATCGATGCGCGCTACCCCATTTAGTGGGGGTAGAGCCTACTTGCAAGTCTCTCCGACCTTCACAAAAAAAGTTATTCAAGAATATCTCTTTCTCCTATGTGCTTTCATCCCTAACCCTAACCCTAACCCTTCCGAAAGTCGGAGAAGCTCAAGGATGGTACTGATCGATGCGCGCAACCCCATTTAGTGGGGGTAGAGCCTACTTGCAAGTCTCTCCGACCTTCACAAAAAAAGTTATTCAAGAATATCTCCTCAGATTTGGGGGAATTTCGTCGGTCGACCTCTTCCGAAGGTCGTACAAGCTCGGGGATGGTACCAATCGATCCGCAGGACCCAAATTAGTCCAGATGCAACCACTTTCCAAGTCTCTCCGACCTTCACAAAAAAAGTTATTCAAGAATATCTCTTTCTCCTATGTGCTTTCATCCCTAACCCTAACCCTAACCCTTCCGAAAGTCGGAGAAGCTCAAGGATGGTACCGATCGATGCGCGCTACCCCATTTAGTGGGGGTAGAGCCTATTTGCAAGTCTCTCCGACCTTCACAAAAAAAGTTATTCAAGAATATCTCTTTCTCCTATGTGCTTTCATCCCTAACCCTAACCCTAACCCTTCCGAAAGTCGGAGAAGCTCAAGGATGGTACCGATCGATGCGCGCTACCCAATTTAGTGGGGGTAGAGCCTACTTGCAAGTCTCTCCGACCTTCACAAAAAAAGTTATTCAAGAATATCTCTTTCTCCTATGTGCTTTCATCCCTAACCCTAACCCTAACCCTTCCGAAAGTCGGAGAAGCTCAAGGATGGTACTGATCGATGCGCGCAACCCCATTTAGTGGGGGTAGAGCCTACTTGCAAGTCTCTCCGACCTTCACAAAAAAAGTTATTCAAGAATATCTCCTCAGATTTGGGGGAATTTCGTCGGTCGACCTCTTCCGAAGGTCGTACAAGCTCGGGGATGGTACCAATCGATCCGCAGGACCCAAATTAGTCCAGATGCAACCACTTTCCAAGTCTCTCCGACCTTCACAAAAAAAGTTATTCAAGAATATCTCTTTCTCCTATGTGCTTTCATCCCTAACCCTAACCCTAACCCTTCCGAAAGTCGGAGAAGCTCAAGGATGGTACCGATCGATGCGCGCTACCCCATTTAGTGGGGGTAGAGCCTACTTGCAAGTCTCTCCGACCTTCACAAAAAAAGTTATTCAAGAATATCTCTTTCTCCTATGTGCTTTCATCCCTAACCCTAACCCTAACCCTTCCGAAAGTCGGAGAAGCTCAAGGATGGTACCGATCGATGCGCGCAACCCCATTTAGTGGGGGTAGAGCCTACTTGCAAGTCTCTCCGACCTTCACAAAAAAGGTTATTCAAGAATATCTCCTCAGATTTGGGGGAATTTCGTCGGTCGACCTCTTCCAAAGGTCGTACAAGCTCGGGGATGGTACCAATCGATCCGCAGGACCCAAATTAGTCCAGATGCAACCACTTTCCAAGTCTCTCCGACCTTCACAAAAAAAGTTATTCAAGAATATCTCTTTCTCCTATGTGCTTTCATCCCTAACCCTAACCCTAACCCTTCCGAAAGTCGGAGAAGCTCAAGGATGGTACCGATCGATGCGCGCTACCCCATTTAGTGGGGGTAGAGCCTACTTGCAAGTCTCTCCGACCTTCACAAAAAAAGTTATTCAAGAATATCTCCTCAGATTTGGGGGAATTTCGTCGGTCGACCTCTTCCGAAGGTCGTACAAGCTCGGGGATGGTACCAATCGATCCGCAGGACCCAAATTAGTCCAGATGCAACCACTTTCCAAGTCTCTCCGACCTTCACAAAAAAAGTTATTCAAGAATATCTCTTTCTCCTATGTGCTTTCATCCCTAACCCTAACCCTAACCCTTCCGAAAGTCGGAGAAGCTCAAGGATGGTACCGATCGATGCGCGCTACCCCATTTAGTGGGGGTAGAGCCTACTTGCAAGTCTCTCCGACCTTCACAAAAAAAGTTATTCAAGAATATCTCTTTCTCCTATGTGCTTTCATCCCTAACCCTAACCCTAACCCTTCCGAAAGTCGGAGAAGCTCAAGGATGGTACTGATCGATGCGCGCAACCCCATTTAGTGGGGGTAGAGCCTACTTGCAAGTCTCTCCGACCTTCACAAAAAAAGTTATTCAAGAATATCTCCTCAGATTTGGGGGAATTTCGTCGGTCGACCTCTTCCGAAGGTCGTACAAGCTCGGGGATGGTACCAATCGATCCGCAGGACCCAAATTAGTCCAGATGCAACCACTTTCCAAGTCTCTCCGACCTTCACAAAAAAAGTTATTCAAGAATATCTCTTTCTCCTATGTGCTTTCATCCCTAACCCTAACCCTAACCCTTCCGAAAGTCGGAGAAGCTCAAGGATGGTACCGATCGATGCGCGCTACCCCATTTAGTGGGGGTAGAGCCTACTTGCAAGTCTCTCCGACCTTCACAAAAAAAGTTATTCAAGAATATCTCTTTCTCCTATGTGCTTTCATCCCTAACCCTAACCCTAACCCTTCCGAAAGTCGGAGAAGCTCAAGGATGGTACTGATCGATGCGCGCAACCCCATTTAGTGGGGGTAGAGCCTACTTGCAAGTCTCTCCGACCTTCACAAAAAAAGTTATTCAAGAATATCTCCTCAGATTTTGGGGGAATTTCGTCGGTCGACCTCTTCCGAAGGTCGTACAAGCTCGGGGATGGTACCAATCGATCTGCAGGACCCAAATTAGTCCAGATGCAACCACTTTCCAAGTCTCTCCGACCTTCACAAAAAAAGTTATTCAAGAATATCTCTTTCTCCTATGTGCTTTCATCCCTAACCCTAACCCTAACCCTTCCGAAAGTCGGAGAAGCTCAAGGATGGTACCGATCGATGCGCGCTACCCCATTTAGTGGGGGTAGAGCCTACTTGCAAGTCTCTCCGACCTTCACAAAAAAAGTTATTCAAGAATATCTCTTTCTCCTATGTGCTTTCATCCCTAACCCTAACCCTAACCCTTCCGAAAGTCGGAGAAGCTCAAGGATGGTACCGATCGATGCGCGCAACCCCATTTAGTGGGGGTAGAGCCTACTTGCAAGTCTCTCCGACCTTCACAAAAAAAGTTATTCAAGAATATCTCCTCAGATTTGGGGGAATTTCGTCGGTCGACCTCTTCCGAAGGTCGTACAAGCTCGGGGATGGTACCAATCGATCTGCAGGACCCAAATTAGTCCAGATGCAACCACTTTCCAAGTCTCTCCGACCTTCACAAAAAAAGTTATTCAAGAATATCTCTTTCTCCTATGTGCTTTCATCCCTAACCCTAACCCTAACCCTTCCGAAAGTCGGAGAAGCTCAAGGATGGTACCGATCGATGCGCGCTACCCCATTTAGTGGGGGTAGAGCCTACTTGCAAGTCTCTCCGACCTTCAAAAAAAAAGTTATTCAAGAATATCTCTTTCTCCTATGTGCTTTCATCCCTAACCCTAACCCTTCCGAAAGTCGGAGAAGCTCAAGGATGGTACCGATCGATGCGCGCTACCCCATTTAGTGGGGGTAGAGCCTACTTGCAAGTCTCTCCGACCTTCACAAAAAAAGTTATTCAAGAATATCTCTTTCTCCTATGTGCTTTCATCCCTAACCCTAACCCTAACCCTTCCGAAAGTCGGAGAAGCTCAAGGATGGTACCGATCGATGCGCGCTACCCCATTTAGTGGGGGTAGAGCCTACTTGCAAGTCTCTCCGACCTTCACAAAAAAAGTTATTCAAGAATATCTCTTTCTCCTATGTGCTTTCATCCCTAACCCTAACCCTAACCCTTCCGAAAGTCGGAGAAGCTCAAGGATGGTACTGATCGATGTGTGCAACCCCATTTAGTGGGGGTAGAGCCTACTTGCAAGTCTCTCCGACCTTCACAAAAAACGTTATTCAAGAATATCTCCTCAGATTTGGGGGAATTTCGTCGGTCGACCTCTTCCAAAGGTCGTACAAGCTCGGGGATGGTACCAATCGATCCGCAGGACCCAAATTAGTCCAGATGCAACCACTTTCCAAGTCTCTCCGACCTTCACAAAAAAAGTTATTCAAGAATATCTCTTTCTCCTATGTGCTTTCATCCCTAACCCTAACCCTAACCCTTCCGAAAGTCGGAGAAGCTCAAGGATGGTACTGATCGATGCGCGCTACCCCATTTAGTGGGGGTAGAGCCTACTTGCAAGTCTCTCCGACCTTCACAAAAAAAGTTATTCAAGAATATCTCTTTCTCCTATGTGCTTTCATCCCTAACCCTAACCCTAACCCTTCCGAAAGTCGGAGAAGCTCAAGGATGGTACCGATCGATGCGCGCTACCCCATTTAGTGGGGGTAAAGCCTACTTGCAAGTCTCTCCGACCTTCACAAAAAAAGTTATTCAAGAATATCTCCTCAGATTTGGGGGAATTTCGTCGGTCGACCTCTTCCGAAGGTCGTACAAGCTCGGGGATGGTACCAATCGATCCGCAGGACCCAAATTAGTCCAGATGCAACCACTTTCCAAGTCTCTCCGACCTTCACAAAAAAAGTTATTCAAGAATATCTCTTTCTCCTATGTGCTTTCATCCCTAACCCTAACCCTAACCCTTCCGAAAGTCGGAGAAGCTCAAGGATGGTACTGATCGATGCGCGCTACCCCATTTAGTGGGGGTAGAGCCTACTTGCAAGTCTCTCCGACCTTCACAAAAAAAGTTATTCAAGAATATCTCTTTCTCCTATGTGCTTTCATCCCTAACCCTAACCCTAACCCTTCCGAAAGTCGGAGAAGCTCAAGGATGGTACCGATCGATGCGTGCTACCCCATTTAGTGGGGGTAGAGCCTACTTGCAAGTCTCTCCGACCTTCACAAAAAAAGTTATTCAAGAATATCTCTTTCTCCTATGTGCTTTCATCCCTAACCCTAACCCTAACCCTTCCGAAAGTCGGAGAAGCTCAAGGATGGTACCGATCGATGCGCGCTACCCCATTTAGTGGGGGTAGAGCCTACTTGCAAGTCTCTCCGACCTTCACAAAAAAAGTTATTCAAGAATATCTCTTTCTCCTATGTGCTTTCATCCCTAACCCTAACCCTTCCGAAAGTCGGAGAAGCTCAAGGATGGTACTGATCGATGTGCGCAACCCCATTTAGTGGGGGTAGAGCCTACTTGCAAGTCTCTCCGACCTTCACAAAAAACGTTATTCAAGAATATCTCCTCAGATTTGGGGGAATTTCGTCGGTCGACCTCTTCCAAAGGTCGTACAAGCTCGGGGATGGTACCAATCGATCCGCAGGACCCAAATTAGTCCAGATGCAACCACTTTCCAAGTCTCTCCGACCTTCACAAAAAAAGTTATTCAAGAATATCTCTTTCTCCTATGTGCTTTCATCCCTAACCCTAACCCTAACCCTTCCAAAAGTCGGAGAAGCTCAAGGATGGTACTGATCGATGCGCGCTACCCCATTTAGTGGGGGTAGAGCCTACTTGCAAGTCTCTCCGACCTTCACAAAAAAAGTTATTCAAGAATATCTCTTTCTCCTATGTGCTTTCATCCCTAACCCTAACCCTAACCCTTCCGAAAGTCGGAGAAGCTCAAGGATGGTACCGATCGATGCGCGCTACCCCATTTAGTGGGGGTAAAGCCTACTTGCAAGTCTCTCCGACCTTCACAAAAAAAGTTATTCAAGAATATCTCCTCAGATTTGGGGGAATTTCGTCGGTCGACCTCTTCCGAAGGTCGTACAAGCTCGGGGATGGTACCAATCGATCCGCAGGACCCAAATTAGTCCAGATGCAACCACTTTCCAAGTCTCTCCGACCTTCACAAAAAAAGTTATTCAAGAATATCTCTTTCTCCTATGTGCTTTCATCCCTAACCCTAACCCTAACCCTTCCGAAAGTCGGAGAAGCTCAAGGATGGTACTGATCGATGCGCGCTACCCCATTTAGTGGGGGTAGAGCCTACTTGCAAGTCTCTCCGACCTTCACAAAAAAAGTTATTCAAGAATATCTCTTTCTCCTATGTGCTTTCATCCCTAACCCTAACCCTAACCCTTCCGAAAGTCGGAGAAGCTCAAGGATGGTACCGATCGATGCGCGCTACCCCATTTAGTGGGGGTAGAGCCTACTTGCAAGTCTCTCCGACCTTCACAAAAAAAGTTATTCAAGAATATCTCTTTCTCCTATGTGCTTTCATCCCTAACCCTAACCCTAACCCTTCCGAAAGTCGGAGAAGCTCAAGGATGGTACCGATCGATGCGCGCTACCCCATTTAGTGGGGGTAGAGCCTACTTGCAAGTCTCTCCGACCTTCACAAAAAAAGTTATTCAAGAATATCTCTTTCTCCTATGTGCTTTCATCCCTAACCCTAACCCTAACCCTTCCGAAAGTCGGAGAAGCTCAAGGATGGTACCGATCGATGCGCGCTACCCCATTTAGTGGGAGTAGAGCCTACTTGCAAGTCTCTCCGACCTTCACAAAAAAAGTTATTCAAGAATATCTCTTTCTCCTATGTGCTTTCATCCCTAACCCTAACCCTAACCCTTCCGAAAGTCGGAGAAGCTCAAGGATGGTACCGATCGATGCGCGCTACCCCATTTAGTGGGGGTAGAGCCTACTTGCAAGTCTCTCCGACCTTCACAAAAAAAGTTATTCAAGAATATCTCTTTCTCCTATGTGCTTTCATCCCTAACCCTAACCCTAACCCTTCCGAAAGTCGGAGAAGCTCAAGGATGGTACTGATCGATGCGCGCAACCCCATTTAGTGGGGGTAGAGCCTACTTGCAAGTCTCTCCGACCTTCACAAAAAAAGTTATTTAAGAATATCTCCTCAGATTTGGGGGAATTTCGTCGGTCGACCTCTTCCAAAGGTCGTACAAGCTCGGGGATGGTACCAATCGATCCGCAGGACCCAAATTAGTCCAGATGCAACCACTTTCCAAGTCTCTCCGACCTTCACAAAAAAAGTTATTCAAGAATATCTCTTTCTCCTATGTGCTTTCATCCCTAACCCTAACCCTAACCCTTCCGAAAGTCGGAGAAGCTCAAGGATGGTACTGATCGATGCGCGCTACCCCATTTAGTGGGGGTAGAGCCTACTTGCAAGTCTCTCCGACCTTCACAAAAAAAGTTATTCAAGAATATCTCTTTCTCCTATGTGCTTTCATCCCTAACCCTAACCCTAACCCTTCCGAAAGTCGGAGAAGCTCAAGGATGGTACCGATCGATGCGCGCTACCCCATTTAGTGGGGGTAAAGCCTACTTGCAAGTCTCTCCGACCTTCACAAAAAAAGTTATTCAAGAATATCTCCTCAGATTTGGGGGAATTTCGTCGGTCGACCTCTTCCGAAGGTCGTACAAGCTCGGGGATGGTACCAATCGATCCGCAGGACCCAAATTAGTCCAGATGCAACCACTTTCCAAGTCTCTCCGACCTTCACAAAAAAAGTTATTCAAGAATATCTCTTTCTCCTATGTGCTTTCATCCCTAACCCTAACCCTAACCCTTCCGAAAGTCGGAGAAGCTCAAGGATGGTACTGATCGATGCGCGCTACCCCATTTAGTGGGGGTAGAGCCTACTTGCAAGTCTCTCCGACCTTCACAAAAAAAGTTATTCAAGAATATCTCTTTCTCCTATGTGCTTTCATCCCTAACCCTAACCCTAACCCTTCCGAAAGTCGGAGAAGCTCAAGGATGGTACCGATCGATGCGTGCTACCCCATTTAGTGGGGGTAGAGCCTACTTGCAAGTCTCTCCGACCTTCACAAAAAAAGTTATTCAAGAATATCTCTTTCTCCTATGTGCTTTCATCCCTAACCCTAACCCTAACCCTTCCGAAAGTCGGAGAAGCTCAAGGATGGTACCGATCGATGCGCGCTACCCCATTTAGTGGGGGTAGAGCCTACTTGCAAGTCTCTCCGACCTTCACAAAAAAAGTTATTCAAGAATATCTCTTTCTCCTATGTGCTTTCATCCCTAACCCTAACCCTTCCGAAAGTCGGAGAAGCTCAAGGATGGTACTGATCGATGTGCGCAACCCCATTTAGTGGGGGTAGAGCCTACTTGCAAGTCTCTCCGACCTTCACAAAAAACGTTATTCAAGAATATCTCCTCAGATTTGGGGGAATTTCGTCGGTCGACCTCTTCCAAAGGTCGTACAAGCTCGGGGATGGTACCAATCGATCCGCAGGACCCAAATTAGTCCAGATGCAACCACTTTCCAAGTCTCTCCGACCTTCACAAAAAAAGTTATTCAAGAATATCTCTTTCTCCTATGTGCTTTCATCCCTAACCCTAACCCTAACCCTTCCAAAAGTCGGAGAAGCTCAAGGATGGTACTGATCGATGCGCGCTACCCCATTTAGTGGGGGTAGAGCCTACTTGCAAGTCTCTCCGACCTTCACAAAAAAAGTTATTCAAGAATATCTCTTTCTCCTATGTGCTTTCATCCCTAACCCTAACCCTAACCCTTCCGAAAGTCGGAGAAGCTCAAGGATGGTACCGATCGATGCGCGCTACCCCATTTAGTGGGGGTAAAGCCTACTTGCAAGTCTCTCCGACCTTCACAAAAAAAGTTATTCAAGAATATCTCCTCAGATTTGGGGGAATTTCGTCGGTCGACCTCTTCCGAAGGTCGTACAAGCTCGGGGATGGTACCAATCGATCCGCAGGACCCAAATTAGTCCAGATGCAACCACTTTCCAAGTCTCTCCGACCTTCACAAAAAAAGTTATTCAAGAATATCTCTTTCTCCTATGTGCTTTCATCCCTAACCCTAACCCTAACCCTTCCGAAAGTCGGAGAAGCTCAAGGATGGTACTGATCGATGCGCGCTACCCCATTTAGTGGGGGTAGAGCCTACTTGCAAGTCTCTCCGACCTTCACAAAAAAAGTTATTCAAGAATATCTCTTTCTCCTATGTGCTTTCATCCCTAACCCTAACCCTAACCCTTCCGAAAGTCGGAGAAGCTCAAGGATGGTACCGATCGATGCGCGCTACCCCATTTAGTGGGGGTAGAGCCTACTTGCAAGTCTCTCCGACCTTCACAAAAAAAGTTATTCAAGAATATCTCTTTCTCCTATGTGCTTTCATCCCTAACCCTAACCCTAACCCTTCCGAAAGTCGGAGAAGCTCAAGGATGGTACCGATCGATGCGCGCTACCCCATTTAGTGGGGGTAGAGCCTACTTGCAAGTCTCTCCGACCTTCACAAAAAAAGTTATTCAAGAATATCTCTTTCTCCTATGTGCTTTCATCCCTAACCCTAACCCTAACCCTTCCGAAAGTCGGAGAAGCTCAAGGATGGTACCGATCGATGCGCGCTACCCCATTTAGTGGGAGTAGAGCCTACTTGCAAGTCTCTCCGACCTTCACAAAAAAAGTTATTCAAGAATATCTCTTTCTCCTATGTGCTTTCATCCCTAACCCTAACCCTAACCCTTCCGAAAGTCGGAGAAGCTCAAGGATGGTACCGATCGATGCGCGCTACCCCATTTAGTGGGGGTAGAGCCTACTTGCAAGTCTCTCCGACCTTCACAAAAAAAGTTATTCAAGAATATCTCTTTCTCCTATGTGCTTTCATCCCTAACCCTAACCCTAACCCTTCCGAAAGTCGGAGAAGCTCAAGGATGGTACTGATCGATGCGCGCAACCCCATTTAGTGGGGGTAGAGCCTACTTGCAAGTCTCTCCGACCTTCACAAAAAAAGTTATTTAAGAATATCTCCTCAGATTTGGGGGAATTTCGTCGGTCGACCTCTTCCGAAGGTCGTACAAGCTCGGGGATGGTACCAATCGATCCGCAGGACCCAAATTAGTCCAGATGCAACCACTTTCCAAGTCTCTCCGACCTTCACAAAAAAAGTTATTCAAGAATATCTCTTTCTCCTATGTGCTTTCATCCCTAACCCTAACCCTAACCCTTCCGAAAGTCGGAGAAGCTCAAGGATGGTACCGATCGATGCGCGCTACCCCA
The DNA here is from genome assembly GCF_963576545.1 of Limanda limanda. Taxonomy (NCBI): domain Eukaryota; kingdom Metazoa; phylum Chordata; class Actinopteri; order Pleuronectiformes; family Pleuronectidae; genus Limanda; species Limanda limanda. Next base: position 489,689 of record NW_026870394.1, read on the forward strand.
TTTAGTGGGGGTAGAGCCTATTTGCAAGTCTCTCCGACCTTCACAAAAAAAGTTATTCAAGAATATCTCTTTCTCCTATGTGCTTTCATCCCTAACCCTAACCCTAACCCTTCCGAAAGTCGGAGAAGCTCAAGGATGGTACCGATCGATGCGCGCTACCCCATTTAGTGGGGGTAGAGCCTACTTGCAAGTCTCTCCGACCTTCACAAAAAAAGTTAATCAAGAATATCTCTTTCTCCTATGTGCTTTCATCCCTAACCCTAACCCTAACCCTTCCGAAAGTCGGAGAAGCTCAAGGATGGTACCGATCGATGCGCGCTACCCCATTTAGTGGGGGTAGAGCCTACTTGCAAGTCTCTCCGACCTTCACAAAAAAAGTTATTCAAGAATATCTCCTCAGATTTGGGGGAATTTCGTCGGTCGACCTTTTCCGAAGGTCGTACAAGCTCGGGGATGGTACCAATCGATCCGCAGGACCCAAATTAGTCCAGATGCAACCACTTTCCAAGTCTCTCCGACCTTCACAAAAAAAGTTATTCAAGAATATCTCTTTCTCCTATGTGCTTTCATCCCTAACCCTAACCCTAACCCTTCCGAAAGTCGGAGAAGCTCAAGGATGGTACCGATCGATGCGCGCTACCCCATTTAGTGGGGGTAGAGCCTACTTGCAAGTCTCTCCGACCTTCACAAAAAAAGTTATTCAAGAATATCTCTTTCTCCTATGTGCTTTCATCCCTAACCCTAACCCTAACCCTTCCGAAAGTCGGAGAAGCTCAAGGATGGTACCGATCGATGCGCGCTACCCCATTTAGTGGGGGTAGAGCCTACTTGCAAGTCTCTCCGACCTTCACAAAAAAAGTTAATCAAGAATATCTCTTTCTCCTATGTGCTTTCATCCCTAACCCTAACCCTAACCCTTCCGAAAGTCGGAGAAGCTCAAGGATGGTACCGATCGATGCGCGCTACCCCATTTAGTGGGGGTAGAGCCTACTTGCAAGTCTCTCCGACCTTCACAAAAAAAGTTATTCAAGAATATCTCCTCAGATTTGGGGGAATTTCGTCGGTCGACCTTTTCCGAAGGTCGTACAAGCTCGGGGATGGTACCAATCGATCCGCAGGACCCAAATTAGTCCAGATGCAACCACTTTCCAAGTCTCTCCGACCTTCACAAAAAAAGTTATTCAAGAATATCTCTTTCTCCTATGTGCTTTCATCCCTAACCCTAACCCTAACCCTTCCGAAAGTCGGAGAAGCTCAAGGATGGTACCGATCGATGCGCGCTACCCCATTTAGTGGGGGTAGAGCCTACTTGCAAGTCTCTCCGACCTTCACAAAAAAAGTTATTCAAGAATATCTCTTTCTCCTATGTGCTTTCATCCCTAACCCTAACCCTAACCCTTCCGAAAGTCGGAGAAGCTCAAGGATGGTACCGATCGATGCGCGCTACCCCATTTAGTGGGGGTAGAGCCTACTTGCAAGTCTCTCCGACCTTCACAAAAAAAGTTAATCAAGAATATCTCTTTCTCCTATGTGCTTTCATCCCTAACCCTAACCCTAACCCTTCCGAAAGTCGGAGAAGCTCAAGGATGGTACCGATCGATGCGCGCTACCCCATTTAGTGGGGGTAGAGCCTACTTGCAAGTCTCTCCGACCTTCACAAAAAAAGTTATTCAAGAATATCTCCTCAGATTTGGGGGAATTTCGTCGGTCGACCTTTTCCGAAGGTCGTACAAGCTCGGGGATGGTACCAATCGATCCGCAGGACCCAAATTAGTCCAGATGCAACCACTTTCCAAGTCTCTCCGACCTTCACAAAAAAAGTTATTCAAGAATATCTCTTTCTCCTATGTGCTTTCATCCCTAACCCTAACCCTAACCCTTCCGAAAGTCGGAGAAGCTCAAGGATGGTACCGATCGATGCGCGCTACCCCATTTAGTGGGGGTAGAGCCTACTTGCAAGTCTCTCCGACCTTCACAAAAAAAGTTATTCAAGAATATCTCTTTCTCCTATGTGCTTTCATCCCTAACCCTAACCCTAACCCTTCCGAAAGTCGGAGAAGCTCAAGGATGGTACCGATCGATGCGCGCTACCCCATTTAGTGGGGGTAGAGCCTACTTGCAAGTCTCTCCGACCTTCACAAAAAAAGTTATTCAAGAATATCTCTTTCTCCTATGTGCTTTCATCCCTAACCCTAACCCTAACCCTTCCGAAAGTCGGAGAAGCTCAAGGATGGTACCGATCGATGCGCGCTACCCCATTTAGTGGGGGTAGAGCCTACTTGCAAGTCTCTCCGACCTTCACAAAAAAAGTTATTCAAGAATATCTCCTCAGATTTTGGGGGAATTTCGTCGGTCGACCTCTTCCGAAGGTCGTACAAGCTCGGGGATGGTACCAATCGATCTGCAGGACCCAAATTAGTCCAGATGCAACCACTTTCCAAGTCTCTCCGACCTTCACAAAAAAAGTTATTCAAGAATATCTCTTTCTCCTATGTGCTTTCATCCCTAACCCTAACCCTAACCCTTCCGAAAGTCGGAGAAGCTCAAGGATGGTACCGATCGATGCGCGCTACCCCATTTAGGGGGGGTAGAGCCTACTTGCAAGTCTCTCCGACCTTCACAAAAAAAGTTATTCAAGAATATCTCTTTCTCCTATGTGCTTTCATCCCTAACCCTAACCCTAACCCTTCCGAAAGTCGGAGAAGCTCAAGGATGGTACCGATCGATGCGCGCTACCCCATTTAGTGGGGGTAGAGCCTACTTGCAAGTCTCTCCGACCTTCACAAAAAAAGTTATTCAAGAATATCTCCTCAGATTTGGGGGAATTTCGTCGGTCGACCTCTTCCGAAGGTCGTACAAGCTCGGGGATGGTACCAATCGATCTGCAGGACCCAAATTAGTCCAGATGCAACCACTTTCCAAGTCTCTCCGACCTTCACAAAAAAAGTTATTCAAGAATATCTCTTTCTCCTATGTGCTTTCATCCCTAACCCTAACCCTAACCCTTCCGAAAGTCGGAGAAGCTCAAGGATGGTACCGATCGATGCGCGCTACCCCATTTAGTGGGGGTAGAGCCTACTTGCAAGTCTCTCCGACCTTCACAAAAAAAGTTATTCAAGAATATCTCTTTCTCCTATGTGCTTTCATCCCTAACCCTAACCCTAACCCTTCCGAAAGTCGGAGAAGCTCAAGGATGGTACCGATCGATGCGCGCTACCCATTTAGTGGGGGTAGAGCCTACTTGCAAGTCTCTCCGACCTTCACAAAAAAAGTTATTCAAGAATATCTCCTCAGATTTGGGGGAATTTCGTCGGTCGACCTCTTCCGAAGGTCGTACAAGCTCGGGGATGGTACCAATCGATCCGCAGGACCCAAATTAGTCCAGATGCAACCACTTTCCAAGTCTCTCCGACCTTCACAAAAAAAGTTATTCAAGAATATCTCTTTCTCCTATGTGCTTTCATCCCTAACCCTAACCCTAACCCTTCCGAAAGTCGGAGAAGCTCAAGGATGGTACCGATCGATGCGCGCTACCCCATTTAGTGGGGGTAGAGCCTACTTGCAAGTCTCTCCGACCTTCACAAAAAAAGTTATTCAAGAATATCTCTTTCTCCTATGTGCTTTCATCCCTAACCCTAACCCTAACCCTTCCGAAAGTCGGAGAAGCTCAAGGATGGTACCGATCGATGCGCGCTACCCCATTTAGTGGGGGTAGAGCCTACTTGCAAGTCTCTCCGACCTTCACAAAAAAAGTTATTCAAGAATATCTCTTTCTCCTATGTGCTTTCATCCCTAACCCTAACCCTAACCCTTCCGAAAGTCGGAGAAGCTCAAGGATGGTACCGATCGATGCGCGCTACCCCATTTAGTGGGGGTAGAGCCTACTTGCAAGTCTCTCCGACCTTCACAAAAAAAGTTATTCAAGAATATCTCTTTCTCCTATGTGCTTTCATCCCTAACCCTAACCCTAACCCTTCCGAAAGTCGGAGAAGCTCAAGGATGGTACCGATCGATGCGCGCTACCCTATTTAGTGGGGGTAGAGCCTACTTGCAAGTCTCTCCGACCTTCACAAAAAAAGTTATTCAAGAATATCTCCTCAGATTTGGGGGAATTTCGTCGGTCGACCTCTTCCGAAGGTCGTACAAGCTCGGGGATGGTACCAATCGATCCGCAGGACCCAAATTAGTCCAGATGCAACCACTTTCCAAGTCTCTCCGACCTTCACAAAAAAAGTTATTCAAGAATATCTCTTTCTCCTATGTGCTTTCATCCCTAACCCTAACCCTAACCCTTCCGAAAGTCGGAGAAGCTCAAGGATGGTACTGATCGATGTGCGCTACCCCATTTAGTGGGGGTAGAGCCTACTTGCAAGTCTCTCCGACCTTCACAAAAAAAGTTATTCAAGAATATCTCTTTCTCCTATGTGCTTTCATCCCTAACCCTAACCCTAACCCTTCCGAAAGTCGGAGAAGCTCAAGGATGGTACCGATCGATGCGCGCTACCCCATTTAGTGGGGGTAAAGCCTACTTGCAAGTCTCTCCGACCTTCACAAAAAAAGTTATTCAAGAATATCTCCTCAGATTTGGGGGAATTTCGTCGGTCGACCTCTTCCGAAGGTCGTACAAGCTCGGGGATGGTACCAATCGATCCGCAGGACCCAATTTAGTCCAGATGCAACCACTTTCCAAGTCTCTCCGACCTTCACAAAAAAAGTTATTCAAGAATATCTCTTTCTCCTATGTGCTTTCATCCCTAACCCTAACCCTAACCCTTCCGAAAGTCGGAGAAGCTCAAGGATGGTACTGATCGATGCGCGCTACCCCATTTAGTGGGGGTAGAGCCTACTTGCAAGTCTCTCCGACCTTCACAAAAAAAGTTATTCAAGAATATCTCTTTCTCCTATGTGCTTTCATCCCTAACCCTAACCCTTCCGAAAGTCGGAGAAGCTCAAGGATGGTACCGATCGATGCGCGCTACCCCATTTAGTGGGGGTAGAGCCTACTTGCAAGTCTCTCCGACCTTCACAAAAAAAGTTATTCAAGAATATCTCTTTCTCCTATGTGCTTTCATCCCTAACCCTAACCCTAACCCTTCCGAAAGTCGGAGAAGCTCAAGGATGGTACCGATCGATGCGCGCTACCCCATTTAGTGGGGGTAGAGCCTACTTGCAAGTCTCTCCGACCTTCACAAAAAAAGTTATTCAAGAATATCTCTTTCTCCTATGTGCTTTCATCCCTAACCCTAACCCTAACCCTTCCGAAAGTCGGAGAAGCTCAAGGATGGTACCGATCGATGCGCGCTACCCCATTTAGTGGGGGTAGAGCCTACTTGCAAGTCTCTCCGACCTTCACAAAAAAAGTTATTCAAGAATATCTCTTTCTCCTATGTGCTTTCATCCCTAACCCTAACCCTAACCCTTCCGAAAGTCGGAGAAGCTCAAGGATGGTACCGATCGATGCGCGCTACCCCATTTAGTGGGGGTAGAGCCTACTTGCAAGTCTCTCCGACCTTCACAAAAAAAGTTATTCAAGAATATCTCTTTCTCCTATGTGCTTTCATCCCTAACCCTAACCCTAACCCTTCCGAAAGTCGGAGAAGCTCAAGGATGGTACCGATCGATGCGCGCTACCCCATTTAGTGGGGGTAGAGCCTACTTGCAAGTCTCTCCGACCTTCACAAAAAAAGTTATTCAAGAATATCTCTTTCTCCTATGTGCTTTCATCCCTAACCCTAACCCTAACCCTTCCGAAAGTCGGAGAAGCTCAAGGATGGTACCGATCGATGCGCGCTACCCCATTTAGTGGGGGTAGAGCCTACTTGCAAGTCTCTCCGACCTTCACAAAAAAAGTTATTCAAGAATATCTCTTTCTCCTATGTGCTTTCATCCCTAACCCTAACCCTAACCCTTCCGAAAGTCGGAGAAGCTCAAGGATGGTACTGATCGATGTGTGCAACCCCATTTAGTGGGGGTAGAGCCTACTTGCAAGTCTCTCCGACCTTCAAAAAAAACGTTATTCAAGAATATCTCCTCAGATTTGGGGGAATTTCGTCGGTCGACCTCTTCCAAAGGTCGTACAAGCTCGGGGATGGTACCAATCGATCCGCAGGACCCAAATTAGTCCAGATGCAACCACTTTCCAAGTCTCTCAGACCTTCACAAAAAAAGTTATTCAAGAATATCTCTTTCTCCTATGTGCTTTCATCCCTAACCCTAACCCTAACCCTTCCGAAAGTCGGAGAAGCTCAAGGATGGTACTGATCGATGCGCGCTACCCCATTTAGTGGGGGTAGAGCCTACTTGCAAGTCTCTCCGACCTTCACAAAAAAAGTTATTCAAGAATATCTCTTTCTCCTATGTGCTTTCATCCCTAACCCTAACCCTAACCCTTCCGAAAGTCGGAGAAGCTCAAGGATGGTACCGATCGATGCGCGCTACCCCATTTAGTGGGGGTAAAGCCTACTTGCAAGTCTCTCCGACCTTCACAAAAAAAGTTATTCAAGAATATCTCCTCAGATTTGGGGGAATTTCGTCGGTCGACCTCTTCCGAAGGTCGTACAAGCTCGGGGATGGTACCAATCGATCCGCAGGACCCAAATTAGTCCAGATGCAACCACTTTCCAAGTCTCTCCGACCTTCACAAAAAAAGTTATTCAAGAATATCTCTTTCTCCTATGTGCTTTCATCCCTAACCCTAACCCTAACCCTTCCGAAAGTCGGAGAAGCTCAAGGATGGTACTGATCGATGCGCGCTACCCCATTTAGTGGGGGTAGAGCCTACTTGCAAGTCTCTCCGACCTTCACAAAAAAAGTTATTCAAGAATATCTCTTTCTCCTATGTGCTTTCATCCCTAACCCTAACCCTAACCCTTCCGAAAGTCGGAGAAGCTCAAGGATGGTACCGATCGATGCGTGCTACCCCATTTAGTGGGGGTAGAGCCTACTTGCAAGTCTCTCCGACCTTCACAAAAAAAGTTATTCAAGAATATCTCTTTCTCCTATGTGCTTTCATCCCTAACCCTAACCCTAACCCTTCCGAAAGTCGGAGAAGCTCAAGGATGGTACCGATCGATGCGCGCTACCCCATTTAGTGGGGGTAGAGCCTACTTGCAAGTCTCTCCGACCTTCACAAAAAAAGTTATTCAAGAATATCTCTTTCTCCTATGTGCTTTCATCCCTAACCCTAACCCTTCCGAAAGTCGGAGAAGCTCAAGGATGGTACTGATCGATGTGCGCAACCCCATTTAGTGGGGGTAGAGCCTACTTGCAAGTCTCTCCGACCTTCACAAAAAACGTTATTCAAGAATATCTCCTCAGATTTGGGGGAATTTCGTCGGTCGACCTCTTCCAAAGGTCGTACAAGCTCGGGGATGGTACCAATCGATCCGCAGGACCCAAATTAGTCCAGATGCAACCACTTTCCAAGTCTCTCCGACCTTCACAAAAAAAGTTATTCAAGAATATCTCTTTCTCCTATGTGCTTTCATCCCTAACCCTAACCCTAACCCTTCCAAAAGTCGGAGAAGCTCAAGGATGGTACTGATCGATGCGCGCTACCCCATTTAGTGGGGGTAGAGCCTACTTGCAAGTCTCTCCGACCTTCACAAAAAAAGTTATTCAAGAATATCTCTTTCTCCTATGTGCTTTCATCCCTAACCCTAACCCTAACCCTTCCGAAAGTCGGAGAAGCTCAAGGATGGTACCGATCGATGCGCGCTACCCCATTTAGTGGGGGTAAAGCCTACTTGCAAGTCTCTCCGACCTTCACAAAAAAAGTTATTCAAGAATATCTCCTCAGATTTGGGGGAATTTCGTCGGTCGACCTCTTCCGAAGGTCGTACAAGCTCGGGGATGGTACCAATCGATCCGCAGGACCCAAATTAGTCCAGATGCAACCACTTTCCAAGTCTCTCCGACCTTCACAAAAAAAGTTATTCAAGAATATCTCTTTCTCCTATGTGCTTTCATCCCTAACCCTAACCCTAACCCTTCCGAAAGTCGGAGAAGCTCAAGGATGGTACTGATCGATGCGCGCTACCCCATTTAGTGGGGGTAGAGCCTACTTGCAAGTCTCTCCGACCTTCACAAAAAAAGTTATTCAAGAATATCTCTTTCTCCTATGTGCTTTCATCCCTAACCCTAACCCTAACCCTTCCGAAAGTCGGAGAAGCTCAAGGATGGTACCGATCGATGCGCGCTACCCCATTTAGTGGGGGTAGAGCCTACTTGCAAGTCTCTCCGACCTTCACAAAAAAAGTTATTCAAGAATATCTCTTTCTCCTATGTGCTTTCATCCCTAACCCTAACCCTAACCCTTCCGAAAGTCGGAGAAGCTCAAGGATGGTACCGATCGATGCGCGCTACCCCATTTAGTGGGGGTAGAGCCTACTTGCAAGTCTCTCCGACCTTCACAAAAAAAGTTATTCAAGAATATCTCTTTCTCCTATGTGCTTTCATCCCTAACCCTAACCCTAACCCTTCCGAAAGTCGGAGAAGCTCAAGGATGGTACCGATCGATGCGCGCTACCCCATTTAGTGGGAGTAGAGCCTACTTGCAAGTCTCTCCGACCTTCACAAAAAAAGTTATTCAAGAATATCTCTTTCTCCTATGTGCTTTCATCCCTAACCCTAACCCTAACCCTTCCGAAAGTCGGAGAAGCTCAAGGATGGTACCGATCGATGCGCGCTACCCCATTTAGTGGGGGTAGAGCCTACTTGCAAGTCTCTCCGACCTTCACAAAAAAAGTTATTCAAGAATATCTCTTTCTCCTATGTGCTTTCATCCCTAACCCTAACCCTAACCCTTCCGAAAGTCGGAGAAGCTCAAGGATGGTACTGATCGATGCGCGCAACCCCATTTAGTGGGGGTAGAGCCTACTTGCAAGTCTCTCCGACCTTCACAAAAAAAGTTATTTAAGAATATCTCCTCAGATTTGGGGGAATTTCGTCGGTCGACCTCTTCCGAAGGTCGTACAAGCTCGGGGATGGTACCAATCGATCCGCAGGACCCAAATTAGTCCAGATGCAACCACTTTCCAAGTCTCTCCGACCTTCACAAAAAAAGTTATTCAAGAATATCTCTTTCTCCTATGTGCTTTCATCCCTAACCCTAACCCTAACCCTTCCGAAAGTCGGAGAAGCTCAAGGATGGTACCGATCGATGCGCGCTACCCCATTTAGTGGGGGTAGAGCCTATTTGCAAGTCTCTCCGACCTTCACAAAAAAAGTTATTCAAGAATATCTCTTTCTCCTATGTGCTTTCATCCCTAACCCTAACCCTAACCCTTCCGAAAGTCGGAGAAGCTCAAGGATGGTACCGATCGATGCGCGCTACCCCATTTAGTGGGGGTAGAGCCTACTTGCAAGTCTCTCCGACCTTCACAAAAAAAGTTAATCAAGAATATCTCTTTCTCCTATGTGCTTTCATCCCTAACCCTAACCCTAACCCTTCCGAAAGTCGGAGAAGCTCAAGGATGGTACCGATCGATGCGCGCTACCCCATTTAGTGGGGGTAGAGCCTACTTGCAAGTCTCTCCGACCTTCACAAAAAAAGTTATTCAAGAATATCTCCTCAGATTTGGGGGAATTTCGTCGGTCGACCTTTTCCGAAGGTCGTACAAGCTCGGGGATGGTACCAATCGATCCGCAGGACCCAAATTAGTCCAGATGCAACCACTTTCCAAGTCTCTCCGACCTTCACAAAAAAAGTTATTCAAGAATATCTCTTTCTCCTATGTGCTTTCATCCCTAACCCTAACCCTAACCCTTCCGAAAGTCGGAGAAGCTCAAGGATGGTACCGATCGATGCGCGCTACCCCATTTAGTGGGGGTAGAGCCTACTTGCAAGTCTCTCCGACCTTCACAAAAAAAGTTATTCAAGAATATCTCTTTCTCCTATGTGCTTTCATCCCTAACCCTAACCCTAACCCTTCCGAAAGTCGGAGAAGCTCAAGGATGGTACCGATCGATGCGCGCTACCCCATTTAGTGGGGGTAGAGCCTACTTGCAAGTCTCTCCGACCTTCACAAAAAAAGTTAATCAAGAATATCTCTTTCTCCTATGTGCTTTCATCCCTAACCCTAACCCTAACCCTTCCGAAAGTCGGAGAAGCTCAAGGATGGTACCGATCGATGCGCGCTACCCCATTTAGTGGGGGTAGAGCCTACTTGCAAGTCTCTCCGACCTTCACAAAAAAAGTTATTCAAGAATATCTCCTCAGATTTGGGGGAATTTCGTCGGTCGACCTTTTCCGAAGGTCGTACAAGCTCGGGGATGGTACCAATCGATCCGCAGGACCCAAATTAGTCCAGATGCAACCACTTTCCAAGTCTCTCCGACCTTCACAAAAAAAGTTATTCAAGAATATCTCTTTCTCCTATGTGCTTTCATCCCTAACCCTAACCCTAACCCTTCCGAAAGTCGGAGAAGCTCAAGGATGGTACCGATCGATGCGCGCTACCCCATTTAGTGGGGGTAGAGCCTACTTGCAAGTCTCTCCGACCTTCACAAAAAAAGTTATTCAAGAATATCTCTTTCTCCTATGTGCTTTCATCCCTAACCCTAACCCTAACCCTTCCGAAAGTCGGAGAAGCTCAAGGATGGTACCGATCGATGCGCGCTACCCCATTTAGTGGGGGTAGAGCCTACTTGCAAGTCTCTCCGACCTTCACAAAAAAAGTTAATCAAGAATATCTCTTTCTCCTATGTGCTTTCATCCCTAACCCTAACCCTAACCCTTCCGAAAGTCGGAGAAGCTCAAGGATGGTACCGATCGATGCGCGCTACCCCATTTAGTGGGGGTAGAGCCTACTTGCAAGTCTCTCCGACCTTCACAAAAAAAGTTATTCAAGAATATCTCCTCAGATTTGGGGGAATTTCGTCGGTCGACCTTTTCCGAAGGTCGTACAAGCTCGGGGATGGTACCAATCGATCCGCAGGACCCAAATTAGTCCAGATGCAACCACTTTCCAAGTCTCTCCGACCTTCACAAAAAAAGTTATTCAAGAATATCTCTTTCTCCTATGTGCTTTCATCCCTAACCCTAACCCTAACCCTTCCGAAAGTCGGAGAAGCTCAAGGATGGTACCGATCGATGCGCGCTACCCCATTTAGTGGGGGTAGAGCCTACTTGCAAGTCTCTCCGACCTTCACAAAAAAAGTTATTCAAGAATATCTCTTTCTCCTATGTGCTTTCATCCCTAACCCTAACCCTAACCCTTCCGAAAGTCGGAGAAGCTCAAGGATGGTACCGATCGATGCGCGCTACCCCATTTAGTGGGGGTAGAGCCTACTTGCAAGTCTCTCCGACCTTCACAAAAAAAGTTATTCAAGAATATCTCTTTCTCCTATGTGCTTTCATCCCTAACCCTAACCCTAACCCTTCCGAAAGTCGGAGAAGCTCAAGGATGGTACCGATCGATGCGCGCTACCCCATTTAGTGGGGGTAGAGCCTACTTGCAAGTCTCTCCGACCTTCACAAAAAAAGTTATTCAAGAATATCTCCTCAGATTTTGGGGGAATTTCGTCGGTCGACCTCTTCCGAAGGTCGTACAAGCTCGGGGATGGTACCAATCGATCTGCAGGACCCAAATTAGTCCAGATGCAACCACTTTCCAAGTCTCTCCGACCTTCACAAAAAAAGTTATTCAAGAATATCTCTTTCTCCTATGTGCTTTCATCCCTAACCCTAACCCTAACCCTTCCGAAAGTCGGAGAAGCTCAAGGATGGTACCGATCGATGCGCGTTACCCCATTTAGGGGGGGTAGAGCCTACTTGCAAGTCTCTCCGACCTTCACAAAAAAAGTTATTCAAGAATATCTCTTTCTCCTATGTGCTTTCATCCCTAACCCTAACCCTAACCCTTCCGAAAGTCGGAGAAGCTCAAGGATGGTACCGATCGATGCGCGCTACCCCATTTAGTGGGGGTAGAGCCTACTTGCAAGTCTCTCCGACCTTCACAAAAAAAGTTATTCAAGAATATCTCCTCAGATTTGGGGGAATTTCGTCGGTCGACCTCTTCCGAAGGTCGTACAAGCTCGGGGATGGTACCAATCGATCTGCAGGACCCAAATTAGTCCAGATGCAACCACTTTCCAAGTCTCTCCGACCTTCACAAAAAAAGTTATTCAAGAATATCTCTTTCTCCTATGTGCTTTCATCCCTAACCCTAACCCTAACCCTTCCGAAAGTCGGAGAAGCTCAAGGATGGTACCGATCGATGCGCGCTACCCCATTTAGTGGGGGTAGAGCCTACTTGCAAGTCTCTCCGACCTTCACAAAAAAAGTTATTCAAGAATATCTCTTTCTCCTATGTGCTTTCATCCCTAACCCTAACCCTAACCCTTCCGAAAGTCGGAGAAGCTCAAGGATGGTACCGATCGATGCGCGCTACCCCATTTAGTGGGGGTAGAGCCTACTTGCAAGTCTCTCCGACCTTCACAAAAAAAGTTATTCAAGAATATCTCCTCAGATTTGGGGGAATTTCGTCGGTCGACCTCTTCCGAAGGTCGTACAAGCTCGGGGATGGTACCAATCGATCCGCAGGACCCAAATTAGTCCAGATGCAACCACTTTCCAAGTCTCTCCGACCTTCACAAAAAAAGTTATTCAAGAATATCTCTTTCTCCTATGTGCTTTCATCCCTAACCCTAACCCTAACCCTTCCGAAAGTCGGAGAAGCTCAAGGATGGTACCGATCGATGCGCGCTACCCCATTTAGTGGGGGTAGAGCCTACTTGCAAGTCTCTCCGACCTTCACAAAAAAAGTTATTCAAGAATATCTCTTTCTCCTATGTGCTTTCATCCCTAACCCTAACCCTAACCCTTCCGAAAGTCGGAGAAGCTCAAGGATGGTACCGATCGATGCGCGCTACCCCATTTAGTGGGGGTAGAGCCTACTTGCAAGTCTCTCCGACCTTCACAAAAAAAGTTATTCAAGAATATCTCTTTCTCCTATGTGCTTTCATCCCTAACCCTAACCCTAACCCTTCCGAAAGTCGGAGAAGCTCAAGGATGGTACCGATCGATGCGCGCTACCCCATTTAGTGGGGGTAGAGCCTACTTGCAAGTCTCTCCGACCTTCACAAAAAAAGTTATTCAAGAATATCTCTTTCTCCTATGTGCTTTCATCCCTAACCCTAACCCTAACCCTTCCGAAAGTCGGAGAAGCTCAAGGATGGTACCGATCGATGCGCGCTACCCCATTTAGTGGGGGTAGAGCCTACTTGCAAGTCTCTCCGACCTTCACAAAAAAAGTTATTCAAGAATATCTCCTCAGATTTGGGGGAATTTCGTCGGTCGACCTCTTCCGAAGGTCGTACAAGCTCGGGGATGGTACCAATCGATCCGCAGGACCCAAATTAGTCCAGATGCAACCACTTTCCAAGTCTCTCCGACCTTCACAAAAAAAGTTATTCAAGAATATCTCTTTCTCCTATGTGCTTTCATCCCTAACCCTAACCCTAACCCTTCCGAAAGTCGGAGAAGCTCAAGGATGGTACTGATCGATGTGCGCTACCCCATTTAGTGGGGGTAGAGCCTACTTGCAAGTCTCTCCGACCTTCACAAAAAAAGTTATTCAAGAATATCTCTTTCTCCTATGTGCTTTCATCCCTAACCCTAACCCTAACCCTTCCGAAAGTCGGAGAAGCTCAAGGATGGTACCGATCGATGCGCGCTACCCCATTTAGTGGGGGTAAAGCCTACTTGCAAGTCTCTCCGACCTTCACAAAAAAAGTTATTCAAGAATATCTCCTCAGATTTGGGGGAATTTCGTCGGTCGACCTCTTCCGAAGGTCGTACAAGCTCGGGGATGGTACCAATCGATCCGCAGGACCCAATTTAGTCCAGATGCAACCACTTTCCAAGTCTCTCCGACCTTCACAAAAAAAGTTATTCAAGAATATCTCTTTCTCCTATGTGCTTTCATCCCTAACCCTAACCCTAACCCTTCCGAAAGTCGGAGAAGCTCAAGGATGGTACTGATCGATGCGCGCTACCCCATTTAGTGGGGGTAGAGCCTACTTGCAAGTCTCTCCGACCTTCACAAAAAAAGTTATTCAAGAATATCTCTTTCTCCTATGTGCTTTCATCCCTAACCCTAACCCTTCCGAAAGTCGGAGAAGCTCAAGGATGGTACCGATCGATGCGCGCTACCCCATTTAGTGGGGGTAGAGCCTACTTGCAAGTCTCTCCGACCTTCACAAAAAAAGTTATTCAAGAATATCTCTTTCTCCTATGTGCTTTCATCCCTAACCCTAACCCTAACCCTTCCGAAAGTCGGAGAAGCTCAAGGATGGTACCGATCGATGCGCGCTACCCCATTTAGTGGGGGTAGAGCCTACTTGCAAGTCTCTCCGACCTTCACAAAAAAAGTTATTCAAGAATATCTCTTTCTCCTATGTGCTTTCATCCCTAACCCTAACCCTAACCCTTCCGAAAGTCGGAGAAGCTCAAGGATGGTACCGATCGATGCGCGCTACCCCATTTAGTGGGGGTAGAGCCTACTTGCAAGTCTCTCCGACCTTCACAAAAAAAGTTATTCAAGAATATCTCTTTCTCCTATGTGCTTTCATCCCTAACCCTAACCCTAACCCTTCCGAAAGTCGGAGAAGCTCAAGGATGGTACCGATCGATGCGCGCTACCCCATTTAGTGGGGGTAGAGCCTACTTGCAAGTCTCTCCGACCTTCACAAAAAAAGTTATTCAAGAATATCTCTTTCTCCTATGTGCTTTCATCCCTAACCCTAACCCTAACCCTTCCGAAAGTCGGAGAAGCTCAAGGATGGTACCGATCGATGCGCGCTACCCCATTTAGTGGGGGTAGAGCCTACTTGCAAGTCTCTCCGACCTTCACAAAAAAAGTTATTCAAGAATATCTCTTTCTCCTATGTGCTTTCATCCCTAACCCTAACCCTAACCCTTCCGAAAGTCGGAGAAGCTCAAGGATGGTACTGATCGATGCGCGCAACCCCATTTAGTGGGGGTAGAGCCTACTTGCAAGTCTCTCCGACCTTCACAAAAAAAGTTATTCAAGAATATCTCCTCAGATTTGGGGGAATTTCGTCGGTCGACCTCTTCCGAAGGTCGTACAAGCTCGGGGATGGTACCAATCGATCCGCAGGACCCAAATTAGTCCAGATGCAACCACTTTCCAAGTCTCTCCGACCTTCACAAAAAAAGTTATTCAAGAATATCTCTTTCTCCTATGTGCTTTCATCCCTAACCCTAACCCTAACCCTTCCGAAAGTCGGAGAAGCTCAAGGATGGTACCGATCGATGCGCGCTACCCCATTTAGTGGGGGTAGAGCCTATTTGCAAGTCTCTCCGACCTTCACAAAAAAAGTTATTCAAGAATATCTCTTTCTCCTATGTGCTTTCATCCCTAACCCTAACCCTAACCCTTCCGAAAGTCGGAGAAGCTCAAGGATGGTACCGATCGATGCGCGCTACCCCATTTAGTGGGGGTAGAGCCTACTTGCAAGTCTCTCCGACCTTCACAAAAAAAGTTATTCAAGAATATCTCTTTCTCCTATGTGCTTTCATCCCTAACCCTAACCCTAACCCTTCCGAAAGTCGGAGAAGCTCAAGGATGGTACTGATCGATGCGCGCAACCCCATTTAGTGGGGGTAGAGCCTACTTGCAAGTCTCTCCGACCTTCACAAAAAAAGTTATTCAAGAATATCTCCTCAGATTTGGGGGAATTTCGTCGGTCGACCTCTTCCGAAGGTCGTACAAGCTCGGGGATGGTACCAATCGATCCGCAGGACCCAAATTAGTCCAGATGCAACCACTTTCCAAGTCTCTCCGACCTTCACAAAAAAAGTTATTCAAGAATATCTCTTTCTCCTATGTGCTTTCATCCCTAACCCTAACCCTAACCCTTCCGAAAGTCGGAGAAGCTCAAGGATGGTACCGATCGATGCGCGCTACCCCATTTAGTGGGGGTAGAGCCTACTTGCAAGTCTCTCCGACCTTCACAAAAAAAGTTATTCAAGAATATCTCTTTCTCCTATGTGCTTTCATCCCTAACCCTAACCCTAACCCTTCCGAAAGTCGGAGAAGCTCAAGGATGGTACCGATCGATGCGCGCAACCCCATTTAGTGGGGGTAGAGCCTACTTGCAAGTCTCTCCGACCTTCACAAAAAAGGTTATTCAAGAATATCTCCTCAGATTTGGGGGAATTTCGTCGGTCGACCTCTTCCGAAGGTCGTACAAGCTCGGGGATGGTACCAATCGATCCGCAGGACCCAAATTAGTCCAGATGCAACCACTTTCCAAGTCTCTCCGACCTTCACAAAAAAAGTTATTCAAGAATATCTCTTTCTCCTATGTGCTTTCATCCCTAACCCTAACCCTAACCCTTCCGAAAGTCGGAGAAGCTCAAGGATGGTACCGATCGATGCGCGCTACCCCATTTAGTGGGGGTAGAGCCTACTTGCAAGTCTCTCCGACCTTCACAAAAAAAGTTATTCAAGAATATCTCTTTCTCCTATGTGCTTTCATCCCTAACCCTAACCCTAACCCTTCCGAAAGTCGGAGAAGCTCAAGGATGGTACCGATCGATGCGCGCAACCCCATTTAGTGGGGGTAGAGCCTACTTGCAAGTCTCTCCGACCTTCACAAAAAAGGTTATTCAAGAATATCTCCTCAGATTTGGGGGGATTTCGTCGGTCGACCTCTTCCGAAGGTCGTACAAGCTCGGGGATGGTACCAATCGATCCGCAGGACCCAAATTAGTCCAGATGCAACCACTTTCCAAGTCTCTCCGACCTTCACAAAAAAAGTTATTCAAGAATATCTCTTTCTCCTATGTGCTTTCATCCCTAACCCTAACCCTAACCCTTCCGAAAGTCGGAGAAGCTCAAGGATGGTACCGATCGATGCGCGCTACCCCATTTAGTGGGGGTAGAGCCTACTTGCAAGTCTCTCCGACCTTCACAAAAAAAGTTATTCAAGAATATCTCCTCAGATTTGGGGGAATTTCGTCGGTCGACCTCTTCCGAAGGTCGTACAAGCTCGGGGATGGTACCAATCGATCCGCAGGACCCAAATTAGTCCAGATGCAACCACTTTCCAAGTCTCTCCGACCTTCACAAAAAAAGTTATTCAAGAATATCTCTTTCTCCTATGTGCTTTCATCCCTAACCCTAACCCTAACCCTTCCGAAAGTCGGAGAAGCTCAAGGATGGTACTGATCGATGCGCGCTACCCCATTTAGTGGGGGTAGAGCCTACTTGCAAGTCTCTCCGACCTTCACAAAAAAAGTTATTCAAGAATATCTCTTTCTCCTATGTGCTTTCATCCCTAACCCTAACCCTAACCCTTCCGAAAGTCGGAGAAGCTCAAGGATGGTACCGATCGATGCGCGCTACCCCATTTAGTGGGGGTAGAGCCTACTTGCAAGTCTCTCCGACCTTCACAAAAAAAGTTATTCAAGAATATCTCTTTCTCCTATGTGCTTTCATCCCTAACCCTAACCCTAACCCTTCCGAAAGTCGGAGAAGCTCAAGGATGGTACCGATCGATGCGCGCTACCCCATTTAGTGGGGGTAGAGCCTACTTGCAAGTCTCTCCGACCTTCACAAAAAAAGTTATTCAAGAATATCTCTTTCTCCTATGTGCTTTCATCCCTAACCCTAACCCTAACCCTTCCGAAAGTCGGAGAAGCTCAAGGATGGTACCGATCGATGCGTGCTACCCCATTTAGTGGGGGTAGAGCCTACTTGCAAGTCTCTCCGACCTTCACAAAAAAAGTTATTCAAGAATATCTCTTTCTCCTATGTGCTTTCATCCCTAACCCTAACCCTAACCCTTCCGAAAGTCGGAGAAGCTCAAAGATGGTACCGATCGATGCGCGCTACCCCATTTAGTGGGGGTAGAGCCTACTTGCAAGTCTCTCCGACCTTCACAAAAAAAGTTATTCAAGAATATCTCTTTCTCCTATGTGCTTTCATCCCTAACCCTAACCCTAACCCTTCCGAAAGTCGGAGAAGCTCAAGGATGGTACCGATCGATGCGCGCTACCCCATTTAGTGGGGGTAGAGCCTACTTGCAAGTCTCTCCGACCTTCACAAAAAAAGTTATTCAAGAATATCTCTTTCTCCTATGTGCTTTCATCCCTAACCCTAACCCTAACCCTTCCGAAAGTCGGAGAAGCTCAAGGATGGTACTGATCGATGCGCGCAACCCCATTTAGTGGGGGTAGAGCCTACTTGCAAGTCTCTCCGACCTTCACAAAAAAAGTTATTCAAGAATATCTCCTCAGATTTGGGGGAATTTCGTCGGTCGACCTCTTCCGAAGGTCGTACAAGCTCGGGGATGGTACCAATCGATCCTCAGGATCCAAATTAGTCCAGATGCAACCACTTTCCAAGTCTCTCCGACCTTCACAAAAAAAGTTATTCAAGAATATCTCTTTCTCCTATGTGCTTTCATCCCTAACCCTAACCCTAACCCTTCCGAAAGTCGGAGAAGCTCAAGGATGGTACCGATCGATGCGCGCTACCCCATTTAGTGGGGGTAGAGCCTACTTGCAAGTCTCTCCGACCTTCACAAAAAAAGTTATTCAAGAATATCTCTTTCTCCTATGTGCTTTCATCCCTAACCCTAACCCTAACCCTTCCGAAAGTCGGAGAAGCTCAAGGATGGTACTGATCGATGCGCGCAACCCCATTTAGTGGGGGTAGAGCCTACTTGCAAGTCTCTCCGACCTTCACAAAAAAAGTTATTCAAGAATATCTCCTCAGATTTGGGGGAATTTCGTCGGTCGACCTCTTCCGAAGGTCGTACAAGCTCGGGGATGGTACCAATCGATCCGCAGGACCCAAATTAGTCCAGATGCAACCACTTTCCAAGTCTCTCCGACCTTCACAAAAAAAGTTATTCAAGAATATCTCTTTCTCCTATGTGCTTTCATCCCTAACCCTAACCCTAACCCTTCCGAAAGTCGGAGAAGCTCAAGGATGGTACCGATCGATGCGCGCTACCCCATTTAGTGGGGGTAGAGCCTACTTGCAAGTCTCTCCGACCTTCACAAAAAAAGTTATTCAAGAATATCTCTTTCTCCTATGTGCTTTCATCCCTAACCCTAACCCTAACCCTTCCGAAAGTCGGAGAAGCTCAAGGATGGTACCGATCGATGCGCGCTACCCCATTTAGTGGGGGTAGAGCCTATTTGCAAGTCTCTCCGACCTTCACAAAAAAAGTTATTCAAGAATATCTCTTTCTCCTATGTGCTTTCATCCCTAACCCTAACCCTAACCCTTCCGAAAGTCGGAGAAGCTCAAGGATGGTACCGATCGATGCGCGCTACCCCATTTAGTGGGGGTAGAGCCTACTTGCAAGTCTCTCCGACCTTCACAAAAAAAGTTATTCAAGAATATCTCTTTCTCCTATGTGCTTTCATCCCTAACCCTAACCCTAACCCTTCCGAAAGTCGGAGAAGCTCAAAGATGGTACTGATCGATGCGCGCAACCCCATTTAGTGGGGGTAGAGCCTACTTGCAAGTCTCTCCGACCTTCACAAAAAAAGTTATTCAAGAATATCTCCTCAGATTTGGGGGAATTTCGTCGGTCGACCTCTTCCGAAGGTCGTACAAGCTCGGGGATGGTACCAATCGATCCGCAGGACCCAAATTAGTCCAGATGCAACCACTTTCCAAGTCTCTCCGACCTTCACAAAAAAAGTTATTCAAGAATATCTCTTTCTCCTATGTGCTTTCATCCCTAACCCTAACCCTAACCCTTCCGAAAGTCGGAGAAGCTCAAGGATGGTACCGATCGATGCGCGCTACCCCATTTAGTGGGGGTAGAGCCTACTTGCAAGTCTCTCCGACCTTCACAAAAAAAGTTATTCAAGAATATCTCTTTCTCCTATGTGCTTTCATCCCTAACCCTAACCCTAACCCTTCCGAAAGTCGGAGAAGCTCAAGGATGGTACCGATCGATGCGTGCTACCCCATTTAGTGGGGGTAGAGCCTACTTGCAAGTCTCTCCGACCTTCACAAAAAAAGTTATTCAAGAATATCTCTTTCTCCTATGTGCTTTCATCCCTAACCCTAACCCTAACCCTTCCGAAAGTCGGAGAAGCTCAAAGATGGTACCGATCGATGCGCGCTACCCCATTTAGTGGGGGTAGAGCCTACTTGCAAGTCTCTCCGACCTTCACAAAAAAAGTTATTCAAGAATATCTCTTTCTCCTATGTGCTTTCATCCCTAACCCTAACCCTAACCCTTCCGAAAGTCGGAGAAGCTCAAGGATGGTACCGATCGATGCGCGCTACCCCATTTAGTGGGGGTAGAGCCTACTTGCAAGTCTCTCCGACCTTCACAAAAAAAGTTATTCAAGAATATCTCTTTCTCCTATGTGCTTTCATCCCTAACCCTAACCCTAACCCTTCCGAAAGTCGGAGAAGCTCAAGGATGGTACTGATCGATGCGCGCAACCCCATTTAGTGGGGGTAGAGCCTACTTGCAAGTCTCTCCGACCTTCACAAAAAAAGTTATTCAAGAATATCTCCTCAGATTTGGGGGAATTTCGTCGGTCGACCTCTTCCGAAGGTCGTACAAGCTCGGGGATGGTACCAATCGATCCGCAGGACCCAAATTAGTCCAGATGCAACCACTTTCCAAGTCTCTCCGACCTTCACAAAAAAAGTTATTCAAGAATATCTCTTTCTCCTATGTGCTTTCATCCCTAACCCTAACCCTAACCCTTCCGAAAGTCGGAGAAGCTCAAGGATGGTACCGATCGATGCGCGCTACCCCATTTAGTGGGGGTAGAGCCTACTTGCAAGTCTCTCCGACCTTCACAAAAAAAGTTATTCAAGAATATCTCTTTCTCCTATGTGCTTTCATCCCTAACCCTAACCCTAACCCTTCCGAAAGTCGGAGAAGCTCAAGGATGGTACCGATCGATGCGCGCTACCCCATTTAGTGGGGGTAGAGCCTATTTGCAAGTCTCTCCGACCTTCACAAAAAAAGTTATTCAAGAATATCTCTTTCTCCTATGTGCTTTCATCCCTAACCCTAACCCTAACCCTTCCGAAAGTCGGAGAAGCTCAAGGATGGTACCGATCGATGCGCGCTACCCCAT
The DNA here is from genome assembly GCF_963576545.1 of Limanda limanda. Lineage (NCBI taxonomy): Eukaryota > Metazoa > Chordata > Actinopteri > Pleuronectiformes > Pleuronectidae > Limanda > Limanda limanda. Next base: position 510,786 of record NW_026870394.1, read on the forward strand.
TTAGTGGGGGTAGAGCCTACTTGCAAGTCTCTCCGACCTTCACAAAAAAAGTTATTCAAGAATATCTCTTTCTCCTATGTGCTTTCATCCCTAACCCTAACCCTAACCCTTCCGAAAGTCGGAGAAGCTCAAGGATGGTACTGATCGATGCGCGCAACCCCATTTAGTGGGGGTAGAGCCTACTTGCAAGTCTCTCCGACCTTCACAAAAAAAGTTATTCAAGAATATCTCCTCAGATTTGGGGGAATTTCGTCGGTCGACCTCTTCCGAAGGTCGTACAAGCTCGGGGATGGTACCAATCGATCCGCAGGACCCAAATTAGTCCAGATGCAACCACTTTCCAAGTCTCTCCGACCTTCACAAAAAAAGTTATTCAAGAATATCTCTTTCTCCTATGTGCTTTCATCCCTAACCCTAACCCTAACCCTTCCGAAAGTCGGAGAAGCTCAAGGATGGTACCGATCGATGCGCGCTACCCCATTTAGTGGGGGTAGAGCCTACTTGCAAGTCTCTCCGACCTTCACAAAAAAAGTTATTCAAGAATATCTCTTTCTCCTATGTGCTTTCATCCCTAACCCTAACCCTAACCCTTCCGAAAGTCGGAGAAGCTCAAGGATGGTACCGATCGATGCGCGCAACCCCATTTAGTGGGGGTAGAGCCTACTTGCAAGTCTCTCCGACCTTCACAAAAAAGGTTATTCAAGAATATCTCCTCAGATTTGGGGGAATTTCGTCGGTCGACCTCTTCCGAAGGTCGTACAAGCTCAGGGATGGTACCAATCGATCCGCAGGACCCAAATTAGTCCAGATGCAACCACTTTCCAAGTCTCTCCGACCTTCACAAAAAAAGTTATTCAAGAATATCTCTTTCTCCTATGTGCTTTCATCCCTAACCCTAACCCTAACCCTTCCGAAAGTCGGAGAAGCTCAAGGATAGTACCGATCGATGCGCGCTACCCCATTTAGTGGGGGTAGAGCCTACTTGCAAGTCTCTCCGACCTTCACAAAAAAAGTTATTCAAGAATATCTCTTTCTCCTATGTGCTTTCATCCCTAACCCTAACCCTAACCCTTCCGAAAGTCGGAGAAGCTCAAGGATGGTACCGATCGATGCGCGCAACCCCATTTAGTGGGGGTAGAGCCTACTTGCAAGTCTCTCCGACCTTCACAAAAAAGGTTATTCAAGAATATCTCCTCAGATTTGGGGGAATTTCGTCGGTCGACCTCTTCCGAAGGTCGTACAAGCTCGGGGATGGTACCAATCGATCCGCAGGACCCAAATTAGTCCAGATGCAACCACTTTCCAAGTCTCTCCGACCTTCACAAAAAAAGTTATTCAAGAATATCTCTTTCTCCTATGTGCTTTCATCCCTAACCCTAACCCTAACCCTTCCGAAAGTCGGAGAAGCTCAAGGATGGTACCGATCGATGCGCGCTACCCCATTTAGTGGGGGTAGAGCCTACTTGCAAGTCTCTCCGACCTTCACAAAAAAAGTTATTCAAGAATATCTCCTCAGATTTGGGGGAATTTCGTCGGTCGACCTCTTCCGAAGGTCGTACAAGCTCGGGGATGGTACCAATCGATCCGCAGGACCCAAATTAGTCCAGATGCAACCACTTTCCAAGTCTCTCCGACCTTCACAAAAAAAGTTATTCAAGAATATCTCTTTCTCCTATGTGCTTTCATCCCTAACCCTAACCCTAACCCTTCCGAAAGTCGGAGAAGCTCAAGGATGGTACCGATCGATGCGCGCTACCCCATTTAGTGGGGGTAGAGCCTACTTGCAAGTCTCTCCGACCTTCACAAAAAAAGTTATTCAAGAATATCTCTTTCTCCTATGTGCTTTCATCCCTAACCCTAACCCTAACCCTTCCGAAAGTCGGAGAAGCTCAAGGATGGTACCGATCGATGCGCGCTACCCCATTTAGTGGGGGTAGAGCCTACTTGCAAGTCTCTCCGACCTTCACAAAAAAAGTTATTCAAGAATATCTCTTTCTCCTATGTGCTTTCATCCCTAACCCTAACCCTAACCCTTCCGAAAGTCGGAGAAGCTCAAGGATGGTACCGATCGATGCGCGCAACCCCATTTAGTGGGGGTAGAGCCTACTTGCAAGTCTCTCCGACCTTCACAAAAAAGGTTATTCAAGAATATCTCTTTCTCCTATGTGCTTTCATCCCTAACCCTAACCCTAACCCTTCCGAAAGTCGGAGAAGCTCAAGGATGGTACTGATCGATGCGCGCAACCCCATTTAGTGGGGGTAGAGCCTACTTGCAAGTCTCTCCGACCTTCACAAAAAAAGTTATTCAAGAATATCTCCTCAGATTTGGGGGAATTTCGTCGGTCGACCTCTTCCGAAGGTCGTACAAGCTCGGGGATGGTACCAATCGATCCGCAGGACCCAAATTAGTCCAGATGCAACCACTTTCCAAGTCTCTCCGACCTTCACAAAAAAAGTTATTCAAGAATATCTCTTTCTCCTATGTGCTTTCATCCCTAACCCTAACCCTAACCCTTCCGAAAGTCGGAGAAGCTCAAGGATGGTACCGATCGATGCGCGCTACCCCATTTAGTGGGGGTAGAGCCTACTTGCAAGTCTTTCCGACCTTCACAAAAAAAGTTATTCAAGAATATCTCTTTCTCCTATGTGCTTTCATCCCTAACCCTAACCCTAACCCTTCCGAAAGTCGGAGAAGCTCAAGGATGGTACCGATCGATGCGCGCAACCCCATTTAGTGGGGGTAGAGCCTACTTGCAAGTCTCTCCGACCTTCACAAAAAAGGTTATTCAAGAATATCTCCTCAGATTTGGGGGAATTTCGTCGGTCGACCTCTTCCGAAGGTCGTACAAGCTCAGGGATGGTACCAATCGATCCGCAGGACCCAAATTAGTCCAGATGCAACCACTTTCCAAGTCTCTCCGACCTTCACAAAAAAAGTTATTCAAGAATATCTCTTTCTCCTATGTGCTTTCATCCCTAACCCTAACCCTAACCCTTCCGAAAGTCGGAGAAGCTCAAGGATGGTACCGATCGATGCGCGCTACCCCATTTAGTGGGGGTAGAGCCTACTTGCAAGTCTCTCCGACCTTCACAAAAAAAGTTATTCAAGAATATCTCTTTCTCCTATGTGCTTTCATCCCTAACCCTAACCCTAACCCTTCCGAAAGTCGGAGAAGCTCAAGGATGGTACTGATCGATGCGCGCAACCCCATTTAGTGGGGGTAGAGCCTACTTGCAAGTCTCTCCGACCTTCACAAAAAAAGTTATTCAAGAATATCTCCTCAGATTTGGGGGAATTTCGTCGGTCGACCTCTTCCGAAGGTCGTACAAGCTCGGGGATGGTACCAATCGATCCGCAGGACCCAAATTAGTCCAGATGCAACCACTTTCCAAGTCTCTCCGACCTTCACAAAAAAAGTTATTCAAGAATATCTCTTTCTCCTATGTGCTTTCATCCCTAACCCTAACCCTAACCCTTCCGAAAGTCGGAGAAGCTCAAGGATGGTACCGATCGATGCGCGCTACCCCATTTAGTGGGGGTAGAGCCTACTTGCAAGTCTCTCCGACCTTCACAAAAAAAGTTATTCAAGAATATCTCTTTCTCCTATGTGCTTTCATCCCTAACCCTAACCCTAACCCTTCCGAAAGTCGGAGAAGCTCAAGGATGGTACCGATCGATGCGTGCTACCCCATTTAGTGGGGGTAGAGCCTACTTGCAAGTCTCTCCGACCTTCACAAAAAAAGTTATTCAAGAATATCTCTTTCTCCTATGTGCTTTCATCCCTAACCCTAACCCTAACCCTTCCGAAAGTCGGAGAAGCTCAAAGATGGTACCGATCGATGCGCGCTACCCCATTTAGTGGGGGTAGAGCCTACTTGCAAGTCTCTCCGACCTTCACAAAAAAAGTTATTCAAGAATATCTCTTTCTCCTATGTGCTTTCATCCCTAACCCTAACCCTAACCCTTCCGAAAGTCGGAGAAGCTCAAGGATGGTACCGATCGATGCGCGCTACCCCATTTAGTGGGGGTAGAGCCTACTTGCAAGTCTCTCCGACCTTCACAAAAAAAGTTATTCAAGAATATCTCTTTCTCCTATGTGCTTTCATCCCTAACCCTAACCCTAACCCTTCCGAAAGTCGGAGAAGCTCAAGGATGGTACTGATCGATGCGCGCAACCCCATTTAGTGGGGGTAGAGCCTACTTGCAAGTCTCTCCGACCTTCACAAAAAAAGTTATTCAAGAATATCTCCTCAGATTTGGGGGAATTTCGTCGGTCGACCTCTTCCGAAGGTCGTACAAGCTCGGGGATGGTACCAATCGATCCGCAGGACCCAAATTAGTCCAGATGCAACCACTTTTCAAGTCTCTCCGACCTTCACAAAAAAAGTTATTCAAGAATATCTCTTTCTCCTATGTGCTTTCATCCCTAACCCTAACCCTAACCCTTCCGAAAGTCGGAGAAGCTCAAGGATGGTACCGATCGATGCGCGCTACCCCATTTAGTGGGGGTAGAGCCTACTTGCAAGTCTCTCCGACCTTCACAAAAAAAGTTATTCAAGAATATCTCTTTCTCCTATGTGCTTTCATCCCTAACCCTAACCCTAACCCTTCCGAAAGTCGGAGAAGCTCAAGGATGGTACCGATCGATGCGCGCTACCCCATTTAGTGGGGGTAGAGCCTATTTGCAAGTCTCTCCGACCTTCACAAAAAAAGTTATTCAAGAATATCTCTTTCTCCTATGTGCTTTCATCCCTAACCCTAACCCTAACCCTTCCGAAAGTCGGAGAAGCTCAAGGATGGTACCGATCGATGCGCGCTACCCCATTTAGTGGGGGTAGAGCCTACTTGCAAGTCTCTCCGACCTTCACAAAAAAAGTTATTCAAGAATATCTCTTTCTCCTATGTGCTTTCATCCCTAACCCTAACCCTAACCCTTCCGAAAGTCGGAGAAGCTCAAGGATGGTACTGATCGATGCGCGCAACCCCATTTAGTGGGGGTAGAGCCTACTTGCAAGTCTCTCCGACCTTCACAAAAAAAGTTATTCAAGAATATCTCCTCAGATTTGGGGGAATTTCGTCGGTCGACCTCTTCCGAAGGTCGTACAAGCTCGGGGATGGTACCAATCGATCCGCAGGACCCAAATTAGTCCAGATGCAACCACTTTCCAAGTCTCTCCGACCTTCACAAAAAAAGTTATTCAAGAATATCTCTTTCTCCTATGTGCTTTCATCCCTAACCCTAACCCTAACCCTTCCGAAAGTCGGAGAAGCTCAAGGATGGTACCGATCGATGCGCGCTACCCCATTTAGTGGGGGTAGAGCCTACTTGCAAGTCTCTCCGACCTTCACAAAAAAAGTTATTCAAGAATATCTCTTTCTCCTATGTGCTTTCATCCCTAACCCTAACCCTAACCCTTCCGAAAGTCGGAGAAGCTCAAGGATGGTACCGATCGATGCGCGCAACCCCATTTAGTGGGGGTAGAGCCTACTTGCAAGTCTCTCCGACCTTCACAAAAAAGGTTATTCAAGAATATCTCCTCAGATTTGGGGGAATTTCGTCGGTCGACCTCTTCCGAAGGTCGTACAAGCTCAGGGATGGTACCAATCGATCCGCAGGACCCAAATTAGTCCAGATGCAACCACTTTCCAAGTCTCTCCGACCTTCACAAAAAAAGTTATTCAAGAATATCTCTTTCTCCTATGTGCTTTCATCCCTAACCCTAACCCTAACCCTTCCGAAAGTCGGAGAAGCTCAAGGATGGTACCGATCGATGCGCGCTACCCCATTTAGTGGGGGTAGAGCCTACTTGCAAGTCTCTCCGACCTTCACAAAAAAAGTTATTCAAGAATATCTCTTTCTCCTATGTGCTTTCATCCCTAACCCTAACCCTAACCCTTCCGAAAGTCGGAGAAGCTCAAGGATGGTACCGATCGATGCGCGCAACCCCATTTAGTGGGGGTAGAGCCTACTTGCAAGTCTCTCCGACCTTCACAAAAAAGGTTATTCAAGAATATCTCCTCAGATTTGGGGGAATTTCGTCGGTCGACCTCTTCCGAAGGTCGTACAAGCTCAGGGATTGGTACCAATCGATCCGCAGGACCCAAATTAGTCCAGATGCAACCACTTTCCAAGTCTCTCCGACCTTCACAAAAAAAGTTATTCAAGAATATCTCTTTCTCCTATGTGCTTTCATCCCTAACCCTAACCCTAACCCTTCCGAAAGTCGGAGAAGCTCAAGGATGGTACCGATCGATGCGCGCTACCCCATTTAGTGGGGGTAGAGCCTACTTGCAAGTCTCTCCGACCTTCACAAAAAAAGTTATTCAAGAATATCTCTTTCTCCTATGTGCTTTCATCCCTAACCCTAACCCTAACCCTTCCGAAAGTCGGAGAAGCTCAAGGATGGTACTGATCGATGCGCGCAACCCCATTTAGTGGGGGTAGAGCCTACTTGCAAGTCTCTCCGACCTTCACAAAAAAAGTTATTCAAGAATATCTCCTCAGATTTGGGGGAATTTCGTCGGTCGACCTCTTCCGAAGGTCGTACAAGCTCGGGGATGGTACCAATCGATCCGCAGGACCCAAATTAGTCCAGATGCAACCACTTTCCAAGTCTCTCCGACCTTCACAAAAAAAGTTATTCAAGAATATCTCTTTCTCCTATGTGCTTTCATCCCTAACCCTAACCCTAACCCTTCCGAAAGTCGGAGAAGCTCAAGGATGGTACCGATCGATGCGCGCTACCCCATTTAGTGGGGGTAGAGCCTACTTGCAAGTCTTTCCGACCTTCACAAAAAAAGTTATTCAAGAATATCTCTTTCTCCTATGTGCTTTCATCCCTAACCCTAACCCTAACCCTTCCGAAAGTCGGAGAAGCTCAAGGATGGTACCGATCGATGCGCGCAACCCCATTTAGTGGGGGTAGAGCCTACTTGCAAGTCTCTCCGACCTTCACAAAAAAGGTTATTCAAGAATATCTCCTCAGATTTGGGGGAATTTCGTCGGTCGACCTCTTCCGAAGGTCGTACAAGCTCAGGGATGGTACCAATCGATCCGCAGGACCCAAATTAGTCCAGATGCAACCACTTTCCAAGTCTCTCCGACCTTCACAAAAAAAGTTATTCAAGAATATCTCTTTCTCCTATGTGCTTTCATCCCTAACCCTAACCCTAACCCTTCCGAAAGTCGGAGAAGCTCAAGGATGGTACCGATCGATGCGCGCTACCCCATTTAGTGGGGGTAGAGCCTACTTGCAAGTCTCTCCGACCTTCACAAAAAAAGTTATTCAAGAATATCTCTTTCTCCTATGTGCTTTCATCCCTAACCCTAACCCTAACCCTTCCGAAAGTCGGAGAAGCTCAAGGATGGTACTGATCGATGCGCGCAACCCCATTTAGTGGGGGTAGAGCCTACTTGCAAGTCTCTCCGACCTTCACAAAAAAAGTTATTCAAGAATATCTCCTCAGATTTGGGGGAATTTCGTCGGTCGACCTCTTCCGAAGGTCGTACAAGCTCGGGGATGGTACCAATCGATCCGCAGGACCCAAATTAGTCCAGATGCAACCACTTTCCAAGTCTCTCCGACCTTCACAAAAAAAGTTATTCAAGAATATCTCTTTCTCCTATGTGCTTTCATCCCTAACCCTAACCCTAACCCTTCCGAAAGTCGGAGAAGCTCAAGGATGGTACCGATCGATGCGCGCTACCCCATTTAGTGGGGGTAGAGCCTACTTGCAAGTCTCTCCGACCTTCACAAAAAAAGTTATTCAAGAATATCTCTTTCTCCTATGTGCTTTCATCCCTAACCCTAACCCTAACCCTTCCGAAAGTCGGAGAAGCTCAAGGATGGTACCGATCGATGCGTGCTACCCCATTTAGTGGGGGTAGAGCCTACTTGCAAGTCTCTCCGACCTTCACAAAAAAAGTTATTCAAGAATATCTCTTTCTCCTATGTGCTTTCATCCCTAACCCTAACCCTAACCCTTCCGAAAGTCGGAGAAGCTCAAAGATGGTACCGATCGATGCGCGCTACCCCATTTAGTGGGGGTAGAGCCTACTTGCAAGTCTCTCCGACCTTCACAAAAAAAGTTATTCAAGAATATCTCTTTCTCCTATGTGCTTTCATCCCTAACCCTAACCCTAACCCTTCCGAAAGTCGGAGAAGCTCAAGGATGGTACCGATCGATGCGCGCTACCCCATTTAGTGGGGGTAGAGCCTACTTGCAAGTCTCTCCGACCTTCACAAAAAAAGTTATTCAAGAATATCTCTTTCTCCTATGTGCTTTCATCCCTAACCCTAACCCTAACCCTTCCGAAAGTCGGAGAAGCTCAAGGATGGTACTGATCGATGCGCGCAACCCCATTTAGTGGGGGTAGAGCCTACTTGCAAGTCTCTCCGACCTTCACAAAAAAAGTTATTCAAGAATATCTCCTCAGATTTGGGGGAATTTCGTCGGTCGACCTCTTCCGAAGGTCGTACAAGCTCGGGGATGGTACCAATCGATCCGCAGGACCCAAATTAGTCCAGATGCAACCACTTTCCAAGTCTCTCCGACCTTCACAAAAAAAGTTATTCAAGAATATCTCTTTCTCCTATGTGCTTTCATCCCTAACCCTAACCCTAACCCTTCCGAAAGTCGGAGAAGCTCAAGGATGGTACCGATCGATGCGCGCTACCCCATTTAGTGGGGGTAGAGCCTACTTGCAAGTCTCTCCGACCTTCACAAAAAAAGTTATTCAAGAATATCTCTTTCTCCTATGTGCTTTCATCCCTAACCCTAACCCTAACCCTTCCGAAAGTCGGAGAAGCTCAAGGATGGTACCGATCGATGCGCGCTACCCCATTTAGTGGGGGTAGAGCCTATTTGCAAGTCTCTCCGACCTTCACAAAAAAAGTTATTCAAGAATATCTCTTTCACCTATGTGCTTTCATCCCTAACCCTAACCCTAACCCTTCCGAAAGTCGGAGAAGCTCAAGGATGGTACCGATCGATGCGCGCTACCCCATTTAGTGGGGGTAGAGCCTACTTGCAAGTCTCTCCGACCTTCACAAAAAAAGTTATTCAAGAATATCTCTTTCTCCTATGTGCTTTCATCCCTAACCCTAACCCTAACCCTTCCGAAAGTCGGAGAAGCTCAAGGATGGTACTGATCGATGCGCGCAACCCCATTTAGTGGGGGTAGAGCCTACTTGCAAGTCTCTCCGACCTTCACAAAAAAAGTTATTCAAGAATATCTCCTCAGATTTGGGGGAATTTCGTCGGTCGACCTCTTCCGAAGGTCGTACAAGCTCGGGGATGGTACCAATCGATCCGCAGGACCCAAATTAGTCCAGATGCAACCACTTTCCAAGTCTCTCCGACCTTCACAAAAAAAGTTATTCAAGAATATCTCTTTCTCCTATGTGCTTTCATCCCTAACCCTAACCCTAACCCTTCCGAAAGTCGGAGAAGCTCAAGGATGGTACCGATCGATGCGCGCTACCCCATTTAGTGGGGGTAGAGCCTACTTGCAAGTCTCTCCGACCTTCACAAAAAAAGTTATTCAAGAATATCTCTTTCTCCTATGTGCTTTCATCCCTAACCCTAACCCTAACCCTTCCGAAAGTCGGAGAAGCTCAAGGATGGTACCGATCGATGCGCGCAACCCCATTTAGTGGGGGTAGAGCCTACTTGCAAGTCTCTCCGACCTTCACAAAAAAGGTTATTCAAGAATATCTCCTCAGATTTGGGGGAATTTCGTCGGTCGACCTCTTCCGAAGGTCGTACAAGCTCAGGGATGGTACCAATCGATCCGCAGGACCCAAATTAGTCCAGATGCAACCACTTTCCAAGTCTCTCCGACCTTCACAAAAAAAGTTATTCAAGAATATCTCTTTCTCCTATGTGCTTTCATCCCTAACCCTAACCCTAACCCTTCCGAAAGTCGGAGAAGCTCAAGGATGGTACCGATCGATGCGCGCTACCCCATTTAGTGGGGGTAGAGCCTACTTGCAAGTCTCTCCGACCTTCACAAAAAAAGTTATTCAAGAATATCTCTTTCTCCTATGTGCTTTCATCCCTAACCCTAACCCTAACCCTTCCGAAAGTCGGAGAAGCTCAAGGATGGTACCGATCGATGCGCGCAACCCCATTTAGTGGGGGTAGAGCCTACTTGCAAGTCTCTCCGACCTTCACAAAAAAGGTTATTCAAGAATATCTCCTCAGATTTGGGGGAATTTCGTCGGTCGACCTCTTCCGAAGGTCGTACAAGCTCGGGGATGGTACCAATCGATCCGCAGGACCCAAATTAGTCCAGATGCAACCACTTTCCAAGTCTCTCCGACCTTCACAAAAAAAGTTATTCAAGAATATCTCTTTCTCCTATGTGCTTTCATCCCTAACCCTAACCCTAACCCTTCCGAAAGTCGGAGAAGCTCAAGGATGGTACCGATCGATGCGCGCTACCCCATTTAGTGGGGGTAGAGCCTACTTGCAAGTCTCTCCGACCTTCACAAAAAAAGTTATTCAAGAATATCTCCTCAGATTTGGGGGAATTTCGTCGGTCGACCTCTTCCGAAGGTCGTACAAGCTCGGGGATGGTACCAATCGATCCGCAGGACCCAAATTAGTCCAGATGCAACCACTTTCCAAGTCTCTCCGACCTTCACAAAAAAAGTTATTCAAGAATATCTCTTTCTCCTATGTGCTTTCATCCCTAACCCTAACCCTAACCCTTCCGAAAGTCGGAGAAGCTCAAGGATGGTACCGATCGATGCGCGCTACCCCATTTAGTGGGGGTAGAGCCTACTTGCAAGTCTTTCCGACCTTCACAAAAAAAGTTATTCAAGAATATCTCTTTCTCCTATGTGCTTTCATCCCTAACCCTAACCCTAACCCTTCCGAAAGTCGGAGAAGCTCAAGGATGGTACCGATCGATGCGCGCTACCCCATTTAGTGGGGGTAGAGCCTACTTGCAAGTCTCTCCGACCTTCACAAAAAAAGTTATTCAAGAATATCTCTTTCTCCTATGTGCTTTCATCCCTAACCCTAACCCTAACCCTTCCGAAAGTCGGAGAAGCTCAAGGATGGTACCGATCGATGCGCGCAACCCCATTTAGTGGGGGTAGAGCCTACTTGCAAGTCTCTCCGACCTTCACAAAAAAGGTTATTCAAGAATATCTCCTCAGATTTGGGGGAATTTCGTCGGTCGACCTCTTCCGAAGGTCGTACAAGCTCAGGGATGGTACCAATCGATCCGCAGGACCCAAATTAGTCCAGATGCAACCACTTTCCAAGTCTCTCCGACCTTCACAAAAAAAGTTATTCAAGAATATCTCTTTCTCCTATGTGCTTTCATCCCTAACCCTAACCCTAACCCTTCCGAAAGTCGGAGAAGCTCAAGGATGGTACCGATCGATGCGCGCTACCCCATTTAGTGGGGGTAGAGCCTACTTGCAAGTCTCTCCGACCTTCACAAAAAAAGTTATTCAAGAATATCTCTTTCTCCTATGTGCTTTCATCCCTAACCCTAACCCTAACCCTTCCGAAAGTCGGAGAAGCTCAAGGATGGTACCGATCGATGCGCGCAACCCCATTTAGTGGGGGTAGAGCCTACTTGCAAGTCTCTCCGACCTTCACAAAAAAGGTTATTCAAGAATATCTCCTCAGATTTGGGGGAATTTCGTCGGTCGACCTCTTCCGAAGGTCGTACAAGCTCGGGGATGGTACCAATCGATCCGCAGGACCCAAATTAGTCCAGATGCAACCACTTTCCAAGTCTCTCCGACCTTCACAAAAAAAGTTATTCAAGAATATCTCTTTCTCCTATGTGCTTTCATCCCTAACCCTAACCCTAACCCTTCCGAAAGTCGGAGAAGCTCAAGGATGGTACCGATCGATGCGCGCTACCCCATTTAGTGGGGGTAGAGCCTACTTGCAAGTCTCTCCGACCTTCACAAAAAAAGTTATTCAAGAATATCTCCTCAGATTTGGGGGAATTTCGTCGGTCGACCTCTTCCGAAGGTCGTACAAGCTCGGGGATGGTACCAATCGATCCGCAGGACCCAAATTAGTCCAGATGCAACCACTTTCCAAGTCTCTCCGACCTTCACAAAAAAAGTTATTCAAGAATATCTCTTTCTCCTATGTGCTTTCATCCCTAACCCTAACCCTAACCCTTCCGAAAGTCGGAGAAGCTCAAGGATGGTACCGATCGATGCGCGCTACCCCATTTAGTGGGGGTAGAGCCTACTTGCAAGTCTCTCCGACCTTCACAAAAAAAGTTATTCAAGAATATCTCTTTCTCCTATGTGCTTTCATCCCTAACCCTAACCCTAACCCTTCCGAAAGTCGGAGAAGCTCAAGGATGGTACCGATCGATGCGCGCTACCCCATTTAGTGGGGGTAGAGCCTACTTGCAAGTCTCTCCGACCTTCACAAAAAAAGTTATTCAAGAATATCTCTTTCTCCTATGTGCTTTCATCCCTAACCCTAACCCTAACCCTTCCGAAAGTCGGAGAAGCTCAAGGATGGTACCGATCGATGCGCGCTACCCCATTTAGTGGGGGTAGAGCCTACTTGCAAGTCTCTCCGACCTTCACAAAAAAAGTTATTCAAGAATATCTCTTTCTCCTATGTGCTTTCATCCCTAACCCTAACCCTAACCCTTCCGAAAGTCGGAGAAGCTCAAGGATGGTACCGATCGATGCGCGCTACCCCATTTAGTGGGGGTAGAGCCTACTTGCAAGTCTCTCCGACCTTCACAAAAAAAGTTATTCAAGAATATCTCTTTCTCCTATGTGCTTTCATCCCTAACCCTAACCCTAACCCTTCCGAAAGTCGGAGAAGCTCAAGGATGGTACTGATCGATGCGCGCAACCCCATTTAGTGGGGGTAGAGCCTACTTGCAAGTCTCTCCGACCTTCACAAAAAAAGTTATTCAAGAATATCTCCTCAGATTTGGGGGAATTTCGTCGGTCGACCTCTTCCGAAGGTCGTACAAGCTCGGGGATGGTACCAATCGATCCGCAGGACCCAAATTAGTCCAGATGCAACCACTTTCCAAGTCTCTCCGACCTTCACAAAAAAAGTTATTCAAGAATATCTCTTTCTCCTATGTGCTTTCATCCCTAACCCTAACCCTAACCCTTCCGAAAGTCGGAGAAGCTCAAGGATGGTACCGATCGATGCGCGCTACCCCATTTAGTGGGGGTAGAGCCTACTTGCAAGTCTCTCCGACCTTCACAAAAAAAGTTATTCAAGAATATCTCTTTCTCCTATGTGCTTTCATCCCTAACCCTAACCCTAACCCTTCCGAAAGTCGGAGAAGCTCAAGGATGGTACCGATCGATGCGCGCAACCCCATTTAGTGGGGGTAGAGCCTACTTGCAAGTCTCTCCGACCTTCACAAAAAAGGTTATTCAAGAATATCTCCTCAGATTTGGGGGAATTTCGTCGGTCGACCTCTTCCGAAGGTCGTACAAGCTCAGGGATGGTACCAATCGATCCGCAGGACCCAAATTAGTCCAGATGCAACCACTTTCCAAGTCTCTCCGACCTTCACAAAAAAAGTTATTCAAGAATATCTCTTTCTCCTATGTGCTTTCATCCCTAACCCTAACCCTAACCCTTCCGAAAGTCGGAGAAGCTCAAGGATGGTACCGATCGATGCGCGCTACCCCATTTAGTGGGGGTAGAGCCTACTTGCAAGTCTCTCCGACCTTCACAAAAAAAGTTATTCAAGAATATCTCTTTCTCCTATGTGCTTTCATCCCTAACCCTAACCCTAACCCTTCCGAAAGTCGGAGAAGCTCAAGGATGGTACCGATCGATGCGCGCAACCCCATTTAGTGGGGGTAGAGCCTACTTGCAAGTCTCTCCGACCTTCACAAAAAAGGTTATTCAAGAATATCTCCTCAGATTTGGGGGAATTTCGTCGGTCGACCTCTTCCGAAGGTCGTACAAGCTCGGGGATGGTACCAATCGATCCGCAGGACCCAAATTAGTCCAGATGCAACCACTTTCCAAGTCTCTCCGACCTTCACAAAAAAAGTTATTCAAGAATATCTCTTTCTCCTATGTGCTTTCATCCCTAACCCTAACCCTAACCCTTCCGAAAGTCGGAGAAGCTCAAGGATGGTACCGATCGATGCGCGCTACCCCATTTAGTGGGGGTAGAGCCTACTTGCAAGTCTCTCCGACCTTCACAAAAAAAGTTATTCAAGAATATCTCCTCAGATTTGGGGGAATTTCGTCGGTCGACCTCTTCCGAAGGTCGTACAAGCTCGGGGATGGTACCAATCGATCCGCAGGACCCAAATTAGTCCAGATGCAACCACTTTCCAAGTCTCTCCGACCTTCACAAAAAAAGTTATTCAAGAATATCTCTTTCTCCTATGTGCTTTCATCCCTAACCCTAACCCTAACCCTTCCGAAAGTCGGAGAAGCTCAAGGATGGTACCGATCGATGCGCGCTACCCCATTTAGTGGGGGTAGAGCCTACTTGCAAGTCTCTCCGACCTTCACAAAAAAAGTTATTCAAGAATATCTCTTTCTCCTATGTGCTTTCATCCCTAACCCTAACCCTAACCCTTCCGAAAGTCGGAGAAGCTCAAGGATGGTACCGATCGATGCGCGCTACCCCATTTAGTGGGGGTAGAGCCTACTTGCAAGTCTCTCCGACCTTCACAAAAAAAGTTATTCAAGAATATCTCTTTCTCCTATGTGCTTTCATCCCTAACCCTAACCCTAACCCTTCCGAAAGTCGGAGAAGCTCAAGGATGGTACCGATCGATGCGCGCTACCCCATTTAGTGGGGGTAGAGCCTACTTGCAAGTCTCTCCGACCTTCACAAAAAAAGTTATTCAAGAATATCTCTTTCTCCTATGTGCTTTCATCCCTAACCCTAACCCTAACCCTTCCGAAAGTCGGAGAAGCTCAAGGATGGTACTGATCGATGCGCGCAACCCCATTTAGTGGGGGTAGAGCCTACTTGCAAGTCTCTCCGACCTTCACAAAAAAAGTTATTCAAGAATATCTCCTCAGATTTGGGGGAATTTCGTCGGTCGACCTCTTTCGAAGGTCGTACAAGCTCGGGGATGGTACCAATCGATCCGCAGGACCCAAATTAGTCCAGATGCAACCACTTTCCAAGTCTCTCCGACCTTCACAAAAAAAGTTATTCAAGAATATCTCTTTCTCCTATGTGCTTTCATCCCTAACCCTAACCCTAACCCTTCCGAAAGTCGGAGAAGCTCAAGGATGGTACCGATCGATGCGCGCTACCCCATTTAGTGGGGGTAGAGCCTACTTGCAAGTCTCTCCGACCTTCACAAAAAAAGTTATTCAAGAATATCTCTTTCTCCTATGTGCTTTCATCCCTAACCCTAACCCTAACCCTTCCGAAAGTCGGAGAAGCTCAAGGATGGTACCGATCGATGCGCGCTACCCCATTTAGTGGGGGTAGAGCCTATTTGCAAGTCTCTCCGACCTTCACAAAAAAAGTTATTCACGAATATCTCTTTCTCCTATGTGCTTTCATCCCTAACCCTAACCCTAACCCTTCCGAAAGTCGGAGAAGCTCAAGGATGGTACCGATCGATGCGCGCTACCCCATTTAGTGGGGGTAAGGCCTACTTGCAAGTCTCTCCGACCTTCACAAAAAAAGTTATTCAAGAATATCTCTTTCTCCTATGTGCTTTCATCCCTAACCCTAACCCTAACCCTTCCGAAAGTCGGAGAAGCTCAAGGATGGTACCGATCGATGCGCGCTACCCCATTTAGTGGGGGTAGAGCCTACTTGCAAGTCTCTCCGACCTTCACAAAAAAAGTTATTCAAGAATATCTCTTTCTCCTATGTGCTTTCATCCCTAACCCTAACCCTAACCCTTCCGAAAGTCGGAGAAGCTCAAGGATGGTACCGATCGATGCGCGCAACCCCATTTAGTGGGGGTAGAGCCTACTTGCAAGTCTCTCCGACCTTCACAAAAAAGGTTATTCAAGAATATCTCCTCAGATTTGGGGGAATTTCGTCGGTCGACCTCTTCCGAAGGTCGTACAAGCTCGGGGATGGTACCAATCGATCCGCAGGACCCAAATTAGTCCAGATGCAACCACTTTCCAAGTCTCTCCGACCTTCACAAAAAAAGTTATTCAAGAATATCTCTTTCTCCTATGTGCTTTCATCCCTAACCCTAACCCTAACCCTTCCGAAAGTCGGAGAAGCTCAAGGATGGTACCGATCGATGCGCGCTACCCCATTTAGTGGGGGTAGAGCCTACTTGCAAGTCTCTCCGACCTTCACAAAAAAAGTTATTCAAGAATATCTCCTCAGATTTGGGGGAATTTCGTCGGTCGACCTCTTCCGAAGGTCGTACAAGCTCGGGGATGGTACCAATCGATCCGCAGGACCCAAATTAGTCCAGATGCAACCACTTTCCAAGTCTCTCCGACCTTCACAAAAAAAGTTATTCAAGAATATCTCTTTCTCCTATGTGCTTTCATCCCTAACCCTAACCCTAACCCTTCCGAAAGTCGGAGAAGCTCAAGGATGGTACCGATCGATGCGCGCTACCCCATTTAGTGGGGGTAGAGCCTACTTGCAAGTCTCTCCGACCTTCACAAAAAAAGTTATTCAAGAATATCTCTTTCTCCTATGTGCTTTCATCCCTAACCCTAACCCTAACCCTTCCGAAAGTCGGAGAAGCTCAAGGATGGTACCGATCGATGCGCGCTACCCCATTTAGTGGGGGTAGAGCCTACTTGCAAGTCTCTCCGACCTTCACAAAAAAAGTTATTCAAGAATATCTCTTTCTCCTATGTGCTTTCATCCCTAACCCTAACCCTAACCCTTCCGAAAGTCGGAGAAGCTCAAGGATGGTACCGATCGATGCGCGCTACCCCATTTAGTGGGGGTAGAGCCTACTTGCAAGTCTCTCCGACCTTCACAAAAAAAGTTATTCAAGAATATCTCTTTCTCCTATGTGCTTTCATCCCTAACCCTAACCCTAACCCTTCCGAAAGTCGGAGAAGCTCAAGGATGGTACTGATCGATGCGCGCAACCCCATTTAGTGGGGGTAGAGCCTACTTGCAAGTCTCTCCGACCTTCACAAAAAAAGTTATTCAAGAATATCTCCTCAGATTTGGGGGAATTTCGTCGGTCGACCTCTTCCGAAGGTCGTACAAGCTCGGGGATGGTACCAATCGATCCTCAGGATCCAAATTAGTCCAGATGCAACCACTTTCCAAGTCTCTCCGACCTTCACAAAAAAAGTTATTCAAGAATATCTCTTTCTCCTATGTGCTTTCATCCCTAACCCTAACCCTAACCCTTCCGAAAGTCGGAGAAGCTCAAGGATGGTACCGATCGATGTGCGCTACCCCATTTAGTGGGGGTAGAGCCTACTTGCAAGTCTCTCCGACCTTCACAAAAAAAGTTATTCAAGAATATCTCTTTCTCCTATGTGCTTTCATCCCTAACCCTAACCCTAACCCTTCCGAAAGTCGGAGAAGCTCAAGGATGGTACTGATCGATGCGCGCAACCCCATTTAGTGGGGGTAGAGCCTACTTGCAAGTCTCTCCGACCTTCACAAAAAAAGTTATTCAAGAATATCTCCTCAGATTTGGGGGAATTTCGTCGGTCGACCTCTTCCGAAGGTCGTACAAGCTCGGGGATGGTACCAATCGATCCGCAGGACCCAAATTAGTCCAGATGCAACCACTTTTCAAGTCTCTCCGACCTTCACAAAAAAAGTTATTCAAGAATATCTCTTTCTCCTATGTGCTTTCATCCCTAACCCTAACCCTAACCCTTCCGAAAGTCGGAGAAGCTCAAGGATGGTACCGATCGATGCGCGCTACCCCATTTAGTGGGGGTAGAGCCTACTTGCAAGTCTCTCCGACCTTCACAAAAAAAGTTATTCAAGAATATCTCTTTCTCCTATGTGCTTTCATCCCTAACCCTAACCCTAACCCTTCCGAAAGTCGGAGAAGCTCAAGGATGGTACCGATCGATGCGCGCAACCCCATTTAGTGGGGGTAGAGCCTACTTGCAAGTCTCTCCGACCTTCACAAAAAAGGTTATTCAAGAATATCTCCTCAGATTTGGGGGAATTTCGTCGGTCGACCTCTTCCGAAGGTCGTACAAGCTCAGGGATGGTACCAATCGATCCGCAGGACCCAAATTAGTCCAGATGCAACCACTTTCCAAGTCTCTCCGACCTTCACAAAAAAAGTTATTCAAGAATATCTCTTTCTCCTATGTGCTTTCATCCCTAACCCTAACCCTAACCCTTCCGAAAGTCGGAGAAGCTCAAGGATGGTACCGATCGATGCGCGCTACCCCATTTAGTGGGGGTAGAGCCTACTTGCAAGTCTCTCCGACCTTCACAAAAAAAGTTATTCAAGAATATCTCTTTCTCCTATGTGCTTTCATCCCTAACCCTAACCCTAACCCTTCCGAAAGTCGGAGAAGCTCAAGGATGGTACCGATCGATGCGCGCAACCCCATTTAGTGGGGGTAGAGCCTACTTGCAAGTCTCTCCGACCTTCACAAAAAAGGTTATTCAAGAATATCTCCTCAGATTTGGGGGAATTTCGTCGGTCGACCTCTTCCGAAGGTCGTACAAGCTCGGGGATGGTACCAATCGATCCGCAGGACCCAAATTAGTCCAGATGCAACCACTTTCCAAGTCTCTCCGACCTTCACAAAAAAAGTTATTCAAGAATATCTCTTTCTCCTATGTGCTTTCATCCCTAACCCTAACCCTAACCCTTCCGAAAGTCGGAGAAGCTCAAGGATGGTACCGATCGATGCGCGCTACCCCATTTAGTGGGGGTAGAGCCTACTTGCAAGTCTCTCCGACCTTCACAAAAAAAGTTATTCAAGAATATCTCCTCAGATTTGGGGGAATTTCGTCGGTCGACCTCTTCCGAAGGTCGTACAAGCTCGGGGATGGTACCAATCGATCCGCAGGACCCAAATTAGTCCAGATGCAACCACTTTCCAAGTCTCTCCGACCTTCACAAAAAAAGTTATTCAAGAATATCTCTTTCTCCTATGTGCTTTCATCCCTAACCCTAACCCTAACCCTTCCGAAAGTCGGAGAAGCTCAAGGATGGTACCGATCGATGCGCGCTACCCCATTTAGTGGGGGTAGAGCCTACTTGCAAGTCTCTCCGACCTTCACAAAAAAAGTTATTCAAGAATATCTCTTTCTCCTATGTGCTTTCATCCCTAACCCTAACCCTAACCCTTCCGAAAGTCGGAGAAGCTCAAGGATGGTACCGATCGATGCGCGCTACCCCATTTAGTGGGGGTAGAGCCTACTTGCAAGTCTCTCCGACCTTCACAAAAAAAGTTATTCAAGAATATCTCTTTCTCCTATGTGCTTTCATCCCTAACCCTAACCCTAACCCTTCCGAAAGTCGGAGAAGCTCAAGGATGGTACCGATCGATGCGCGCTACCCCATTTAGTGGGGGTAGAGCCTACTTGCAAGTCTCTCCGACCTTCACAAAAAAAGTTATTCAAGAATATCTCTTTCTCCTATGTGCTTTCATCCCTAACCCTAACCCTAACCCTTCCGAAAGTCGGAGAAGCTCAAGGATGGTACTGATCGATGCGCGCAACCCCATTTAGTGGGGGTAGAGCCTACTTGCAAGTCTCTCCGACCTTCACAAAAAAAGTTATTCAAGAATATCTCCTCAGATTTGGGGGAATTTCGTCGGTCGACCTCTTCCGAAGGTCGTACAAGCTCGGGGATGGTACCAATCGATCCGCAGGACCCAAATTAGTCCAGATGCAACCACTTTCCAAGTCTCTCCGACCTTCACAAAAAAAGTTATTCAAGAATATCTCTTTCTCCTATGTGCTTTCATCCCTAACCCTAACCCTAACCCTTCCGAAAGTCGGAGAAGCTCAAGGATGGTACCGATCGATGTGCGCTACCCCATTTAGTGGGGGTAGAGCCTACTTGCAAGTCTCTCCGACCTTCACAAAAAAAGTTATTCAAGAATATCTCCTCAGATTTGGGGGAATTTCGTCGGTCGACCTCTTCCGAAGGTCGTACAAGCTCGGGGATGGTACCAATCGATCCGCAGGACCCAAATTAGTCCAGATGCAACCACTTTCCAAGTCTCTCCGACCTTCACAAAAAAAGTTATTCAAGAATATCTCTTTCTCCTATGTGCTTTCATCCCTAACCCTAACCCTAACCCTTCCGAAAGTCGGAGAAGCTCAAGGATGGTACCGATCGATGCGCGCTACCCCATTTAGTGGGGGTAGAGCCTACTTGCAAGTCTCTCCGACCTTCACAAAAAAAGTTATTCAAGAATATCTCTTTCTCCTATGTGCTTTCATCCCTAACCCTAACCCTAACCCTTCCGAAAGTCGGAGAAGCTCAAGGATGGTACCGATCGATGCGCGCAACCCCATTTAGTGGGGGTAGAGCCTACTTGCAAGTCTCTCCGACCTTCACAAAAAAGGTTATTCAAGAATATCTCCTCAGATTTGGGGGAATTTCGTCGGTCGACCTCTTCCGAAGGTCGTACAAGCTCAGGGATGGTACCAATCGATCCGCAGGACCCAAATTAGTCCAGATGCAACCACTTTCCAAGTCTCTCCGACCTTCACAAAAAAAGTTATTCAAGAATATCTCTTTCTCCTATGTGCTTTCATCCCTAACCCTAACCCTAACCCTTCCGAAAGTCGGAGAAGCTCAAGGATGGTACCGATCGATGCGCGCTACCCCATTTAGTGGGGGTAGAGCCTACTTGCAAGTCTCTCCGACCTTCACAAAAAAAGTTATTCAAGAATATCTCTTTCTCCTATGTGCTTTCATCCCTAACCCTAACCCTAACCCTTCCGAAAGTCGGAGAAGCTCAAGGATGGTACCGATCGATGCGCGCAACCCCATTTAGTGGGGGTAGAGCCTACTTGCAAGTCTCTCCGACCTTCACAAAAAAGGTTATTCAAGAATATCTCCTCAGATTTGGGGGAATTTCGTCGGTCGACCTCTTCCGAAGGTCGTACAAGCTCGGGGATGGTACCAATCGATCCGCAGGACCCAAATTAGTCCAGATGCAACCACTTTCCAAGTCTCTCCGACCTTCACAAAAAAAGTTATTCAAGAATATCTCTTTCTCCTATGTGCTTTCATCCCTAACCCTAACCCTAACCCTTCCGAAAGTCGGAGAAGCTCAAGGATGGTACCGATCGATGCGCGCTACCCCATTTAGTGGGGGTAGAGCCTACTTGCAAGTCTCTCCGACCTTCACAAAAAAAGTTATTCAAGAATATCTCCTCAGATTTGGGGGAATTTCGTCGGTCAACCTCTTCCGAAGGTCGTACAAGCTCGGGGATGGTACCAATCGATCCGCAGGACCCAAATTAGTCCAGATGCAACCACTTTCCAAGTCTCTCCGACCTTCACAAAAAAAGTTATTCAAGAATATCTCTTTCTCCTATGTGCTTTCATCCCTAACCCTAACCCTAACCCTTCCGAAAGTCGGAGAAGCTCAAGGATGGTACCGATCGATGCGCGCTACCCCATTTAGTGGGGGTAGAGCCTACTTGCAAGTCTCTCCGACCTTCACAAAAAAAGTTATTCAAGAATATCTCTTTCTCCTATGTGCTTTCATCCCTAACCCTAACCCTAACCCTTCCGAAAGTCGGAGAAGCTCAAGGATGGTACCGATCGATGCGCGCTACCCCATTTAGTGGGGGTAGAGCCTACTTGCAAGTCTCTCCGACCTTCACAAAAAAAGTTATTCAAGAATATCTCTTTCTCCTA
The DNA here is from genome assembly GCF_963576545.1 of Limanda limanda. Lineage (NCBI taxonomy): Eukaryota > Metazoa > Chordata > Actinopteri > Pleuronectiformes > Pleuronectidae > Limanda > Limanda limanda. The sequence goes on from NW_026870394.1 coordinate 532,557, forward strand.
TGTGCTTTCATCCCTAACCCTAACCCTAACCCTTCCGAAAGTCGGAGAAGCTCAAGGATGGTACCGATCGATGCGCGCTACCCCATTTAGTGGGGGTAGAGCCTACTTGCAAGTCTCTCCGACCTTCACAAAAAAAGTTATTCAAGAATATCTCTTTCTCCTATGTGCTTTCATCCCTAACCCTAACCCTAACCCTTCCGAAAGTCGGAGAAGCTCAAGGATGGTACTGATCGATGCGCGCAACCCCATTTAGTGGGGGTAGAGCCTACTTGCAAGTCTCTCCGACCTTCACAAAAAAAGTTATTCAAGAATATCTCCTCAGATTTGGGGGAATTTCGTCGGTCGACCTCTTCCGAAGGTCGTACAAGCTCGGGGATGGTACCAATCGATCCGCAGGACCCAAATTAGTCCAGATGCAACCACTTTCCAAGTCTCTCCGACCTTCACAAAAAAAGTTATTCAAGAATATCTCTTTCTCCTATGTGCTTTCATCCCTAACCCTAACCCTTCCGAAAGTCGGAGAAGCTCAAGGATGGTACCGATCGATGCGCGCTACCCCATTTAGTGGGGGTAGAGCCTACTTGCAAGTCTCTCCGACCTTCACAAAAAAAGTTATTCAAGAATATCTCTTTCTCCTATGTGCTTTCATCCCTAACCCTAACCCTAACCCTTCCGAAAGTCGGAGAAGCTCAAGGATGGTACCGATCGATGCGCGCAACCCCATTTAGTGGGGGTAGAGCCTACTTGCAAGTCTCTCCGACCTTCACAAAAAAGGTTATTCAAGAATATCTCCTCAGATTTGGGGGAATTTCGTCGGTCGACCTCTTCCGAAGGTCGTACAAGCTCAGGGATGGTACCAATCGATCCGCAGGACCCAAATTAGTCCAGATGCAACCACTTTCCAAGTCTCTCCGACCTTCACAAAAAAAGTTATTCAAGAATATCTCTTTCTCCTATGTGCTTTCATCCCTAACCCTAACCCTAACCCTTCCGAAAGTCGGAGAAGCTCAAGGATGGTACCGATCGATGCGCGCTACCCCATTTAGTGGGGGTAGAGCCTACTTGCAAGTCTCTCCGACCTTCACAAAAAAAGTTATTCAAGAATATCTCTTTCTCCTATGTGCTTTCATCCCTAACCCTAACCCTAACCCTTCCGAAAGTCGGAGAAGCTCAAGGATGGTACCGATCGATGCGCGCAACCCCATTTAGTGGGGGTAGAGCCTACTTGCAAGTCTCTCCGACCTTCACAAAAAAGGTTATTCAAGAATATCTCCTCAGATTTGGGGGAATTTCGTCGGTCGACCTCTTCCGAAGGTCGTACAAGCTCGGGGATGGTACCAATCGATCCGCAGGACCCAAATTAGTCCAGATGCAACCACTTTCCAAGTCTCTCCGACCTTCACAAAAAAAGTTATTCAAGAATATCTCTTTCTCCTATGTGCTTTCATCCCTAACCCTAACCCTAACCCTTCCGAAAGTCGGAGAAGCTCAAGGATGGTACCGATCGATGCGCGCTACCCCATTTAGTGGGGGTAGAGCCTACTTGCAAGTCTCTCCGACCTTCACAAAAAAAGTTATTCAAGAATATCTCTTTCTCCTATGTGCTTTCATCCCTAACCCTAACCCTAACCCTTCCGAAAGTCGGAGAAGCTCAAGGATGGTACCGATCGATGCGCGCTACCCCATTTAGTGGGGGTAGAGCCTACTTGCAAGTCTCTCCGACCTTCACAAAAAAAGTTATTCAAGAATATCTCTTTCTCCTATGTGCTTTCATCCCTAACCCTAACCCTAACCCTTCCGAAAGTCGGAGAAGCTCAAGGATGGTACTGATCGATGCGCGCAACCCCATTTAGTGGGGGTAGAGCCTACTTGCAAGTCTCTCCGACCTTCACAAAAAAAGTTATTCAAGAATATCTCCTCAGATTTGGGGGAATTTCGTCGGTCGACCTCTTTCGAAGGTCGTACAAGCTCGGGGATGGTACCAATCGATCCGCAGGACCCAAATTAGTCCAGATGCAACCACTTTCCAAGTCTCTCCGACCTTCACAAAAAAAGTTATTCAAGAATATCTCTTTCTCCTATGTGCTTTCATCCCTAACCCTAACCCTAACCCTTCCGAAAGTCGGAGAAGCTCAAGGATGGTACCGATCGATGCGCGCTACCCCATTTAGTGGGGGTAGAGCCTACTTGCAAGTCTCTCCGACCTTCACAAAAAAAGTTATTCAAGAATATCTCTTTCTCCTATGTGCTTTCATCCCTAACCCTAACCCTAACCCTTCCGAAAGTCGGAGAAGCTCAAGGATGGTACCGATCGATGCGCGCTACCCCATTTAGTGGGGGTAGAGCCTATTTGCAAGTCTCTCCGACCTTCACAAAAAAAGTTATTCACGAATATCTCTTTCTCCTATGTGCTTTCATCCCTAACCCTAACCCTAACCCTTCCGAAAGTCGGAGAAGCTCAAGGATGGTACCGATCGATGCGCGCTACCCCATTTAGTGGGGGTAAGGCCTACTTGCAAGTCTCTCCGACCTTCACAAAAAAAGTTATTCAAGAATATCTCTTTCTCCTATGTGCTTTCATCCCTAACCCTAACCCTAACCCTTCCGAAAGTCGGAGAAGCTCAAGGATGGTACCGATCGATGCGCGCTACCCCATTTAGTGGGGGTAGAGCCTACTTGCAAGTCTCTCCGACCTTCACAAAAAAAGTTATTCAAGAATATCTCTTTCTCCTATGTGCTTTCATCCCTAACCCTAACCCTTCCGAAAGTCGGAGAAGCTCAAGGATGGTACCGATCGATGCGCGCAACCCCATTTAGTGGGGGTAGAGCCTACTTGCAAGTCTCTCCGACCTTCACAAAAAAGGTTATTCAAGAATATCTCCTCAGATTTGGGGGAATTTCGTCGGTCGACCTCTTCCGAAGGTCGTACAAGCTCGGGGATGGTACCAATCGATCCGCAGGACCCAAATTAGTCCAGATGCAACCACTTTCCAAGTCTCTCCGACCTTCACAAAAAAAGTTATTCAAGAATATCTCTTTCTCCTATGTGCTTTCATCCCTAACCCTAACCCTAACCCTTCCGAAAGTCGGAGAAGCTCAAGGATGGTACCGATCGATGCGCGCTACCCCATTTAGTGGGGGTAGAGCCTACTTGCAAGTCTCTCCGACCTTCACAAAAAAAGTTATTCAAGAATATCTCCTCAGATTTGGGGGAATTTCGTCGGTCGACCTCTTCCGAAGGTCGTACAAGCTCGGGGATGGTACCAATCGATCCGCAGGACCCAAATTAGTCCAGATGCAACCACTTTCCAAGTCTCTCCGACCTTCACAAAAAAAGTTATTCAAGAATATCTCTTTCTCCTATGTGCTTTCATCCCTAACCCTAACCCTAACCCTTCCGAAAGTCGGAGAAGCTCAAGGATGGTACCGATCGATGCGCGCTACCCCATTTAGTGGGGGTAGAGCCTACTTGCAAGTCTCTCCGACCTTCACAAAAAAAGTTATTCAAGAATATCTCTTTCTCCTATGTGCTTTCATCCCTAACCCTAACCCTAACCCTTCCGAAAGTCGGAGAAGCTCAAGGATGGTACCGATCGATGCGCGCTACCCCATTTAGTGGGGGTAGAGCCTACTTGCAAGTCTCTCCGACCTTCACAAAAAAAGTTATTCAAGAATATCTCTTTCTCCTATGTGCTTTCATCCCTAACCCTAACCCTAACCCTTCCGAAAGTCGGAGAAGCTCAAGGATGGTACCGATCGATGCGCGCTACCCCATTTAGTGGGGGTAGAGCCTACTTGCAAGTCTCTCCGACCTTCACAAAAAAAGTTATTCAAGAATATCTCTTTCTCCTATGTGCTTTCATCCCTAACCCTAACCCTAACCCTTCCGAAAGTCGGAGAAGCTCAAGGATGGTACTGATCGATGCGCGCAACCCCATTTAGTGGGGGTAGAGCCTACTTGCAAGTCTCTCCGACCTTCACAAAAAAAGTTATTCAAGAATATCTCCTCAGATTTGGGGGAATTTCGTCGGTCGACCTCTTCCGAAGGTCGTACAAGCTCGGGGATGGTACCAATCGATCCGCAGGACCCAAATTAGTCCAGATGCAACCACTTTCCAAGTCTCTCCGACCTTCACAAAAAAAGTTATTCAAGAATATCTCTTTCTCCTATGTGCTTTCATCCCTAACCCTAACCCTAACCCTTCCGAAAGTCGGAGAAGCTCAAGGATGGTACCGATCGATGCGCGCTACCCCATTTAGTGGGGGTAGAGCCTACTTGCAAGTCTCTCCGACCTTCACAAAAAAAGTTATTCAAGAATATCTCTTTCTCCTATGTGCTTTCATCCCTAACCCTAACCCTAACCCTTCCGAAAGTCGGAGAAGCTCAAGGATGGTACCGATCGATGCGCGCAACCCCATTTAGTGGGGGTAGAGCCTACTTGCAAGTCTCTCCGACCTTCACAAAAAAGGTTATTCAAGAATATCTCCTCAGATTTGGGGGAATTTCGTCGGTCGACCTCTTCCGAAGGTCGTACAAGCTCAGGGATGGTACCAATCGATCCGCAGGACCCAAATTAGTCCAGATGCAACCACTTTCCAAGTCTCTCCGACCTTCACAAAAAAAGTTATTCAAGAATATCTCTTTCTCCTATGTGCTTTCATCCCTAACCCTAACCCTAACCCTTCCGAAAGTCGGAGAAGCTCAAGGATGGTACCGATCGATGCGCGCTACCCCATTTAGTGGGGGTAGAGCCTACTTGCAAGTCTCTCCGACCTTCACAAAAAAAGTTATTCAAGAATATCTCTTTCTCCTATGTGCTTTCATCCCTAACCCTAACCCTAACCCTTCCGAAAGTCGGAGAAGCTCAAGGATGGTACCGATCGATGCGCGCAACCCCATTTAGTGGGGGTAGAGCCTACTTGCAAGTCTCTCCGACCTTCACAAAAAAGGTTATTCAAGAATATCTCCTCAGATTTGGGGGAATTTCGTCGGTCGACCTCTTCCGAAGGTCGTACAAGCTCGGGGATGGTACCAATCGATCCGCAGGACCCAAATTAGTCCAGATGCAACCACTTTCCAAGTCTCTCCGACCTTCACAAAAAAAGTTATTCAAGAATATCTCTTTCTCCTATGTGCTTTCATCCCTAACCCTAACCCTAACCCTTCCGAAAGTCGGAGAAGCTCAAGGATGGTACCGATCGATGCGCGCTACCCCATTTAGTGGGGGTAGAGCCTACTTGCAAGTCTCTCCGACCTTCACAAAAAAAGTTATTCAAGAATATCTCCTCAGATTTGGGGGAATTTCGTCGGTCGACCTCTTCCGAAGGTCGTACAAGCTCGGGGATGGTACCAATCGATCCGCAGGACCCAAATTAGTCCAGATGCAACCACTTTCCAAGTCTCTCCGACCTTCACAAAAAAAGTTATTCAAGAATATCTCTTTCTCCTATGTGCTTTCATCCCTAACCCTAACCCTAACCCTTCCGAAAGTCGGAGAAGCTCAAGGATGGTACCGATCGATGCGCGCTACCCCATTTAGTGGGGGTAGAGCCTACTTGCAAGTCTCTCCGACCTTCACAAAAAAAGTTATTCAAGAATATCTCTTTCTCCTATGTGCTTTCATCCCTAACCCTAACCCTAACCCTTCCGAAAGTCGGAGAAGCTCAAGGATGGTACCGATCGATGCGCGCTACCCCATTTAGTGGGGGTAGAGCCTACTTGCAAGTCTCTCCGACCTTCACAAAAAAAGTTATTCAAGAATATCTCTTTCTCCTATGTGCTTTCATCCCTAACCCTAACCCTAACCCTTCCGAAAGTCGGAGAAGCTCAAGGATGGTACCGATCGATGCGCGCTACCCCATTTAGTGGGGGTAGAGCCTACTTGCAAGTCTCTCCGACCTTCACAAAAAAAGTTATTCAAGAATATCTCTTTCTCCTATGTGCTTTCATCCCTAACCCTAACCCTAACCCTTCCGAAAGTCGGAGAAGCTCAAGGATGGTACTGATCGATGCGCGCAACCCCATTTAGTGGGGGTAGAGCCTACTTGCAAGTCTCTCCGACCTTCACAAAAAAAGTTATTCAAGAATATCTCCTCAGATTTGGGGGAATTTCGTCGGTCGACCTCTTTCGAAGGTCGTACAAGCTCGGGGATGGTACCAATCGATCCGCAGGACCCAAATTAGTCCAGATGCAACCACTTTCCAAGTCTCTCCGACCTTCACAAAAAAAGTTATTCAAGAATATCTCTTTCTCCTATGTGCTTTCATCCCTAACCCTAACCCTAACCCTTCCGAAAGTCGGAGAAGCTCAAGGATGGTACCGATCGATGCGCGCTACCCCATTTAGTGGGGGTAGAGCCTACTTGCAAGTCTCTCCGACCTTCACAAAAAAAGTTATTCAAGAATATCTCTTTCTCCTATGTGCTTTCATCCCTAACCCTAACCCTAACCCTTCCGAAAGTCGGAGAAGCTCAAGGATGGTACCGATCGATGCGCGCTACCCCATTTAGTGGGGGTAGAGCCTATTTGCAAGTCTCTCCGACCTTCACAAAAAAAGTTATTCACGAATATCTCTTTCTCCTATGTGCTTTCATCCCTAACCCTAACCCTAACCCTTCCGAAAGTCGGAGAAGCTCAAGGATGGTACCGATCGATGCGCGCTACCCCATTTAGTGGGGGTAAGGCCTACTTGCAAGTCTCTCCGACCTTCACAAAAAAAGTTATTCAAGAATATCTCTTTCTCCTATGTGCTTTCATCCCTAACCCTAACCCTTCCGAAAGTCGGAGAAGCTCAAGGATGGTACTGATCGATGCGCGCAACCCCATTTAGTGGGGGTAGAGCCTACTTGCAAGTCTCTCCGACCTTCACAAAAAAAGTTATTCAAGAATATCTCCTCAGATTTGGGGGAATTTCGTCGGTCGACCTCTTCCGAAGGTCGTACAAGCTCGGGGATGGTACCAATCGATCCGCAGGACCCAAATTAGTCCAGATGCAACCACTTTCCAAGTCTCTCCGACCTTCACAAAAAAAGTTATTCAAGAATATCTCTTTCTCCTATGTGCTTTCATCCCTAACCCTAACCCTAACCCTTCCGAAAGTCGGAGAAGCTCAAGGATGGTACCGATCGATGCGCGCTACCCCATTTAGTGGGGGTAGAGCCTACTTGCAAGTCTCTCCGACCTTCACAAAAAAAGTTATTCAAGAATATCTCTTTCTCCTATGTGCTTTCATCCCTAACCCTAACCCTAACCCTTCCGAAAGTCGGAGAAGCTCAAGGATGGTACCGATCGATGCGCGCAACCCCATTTAGTGGGGGTAGAGCCTACTTGCAAGTCTCTCCGACCTTCACAAAAAAGGTTATTCAAGAATATCTCCTCAGATTTGGGGGAATTTCGTCGGTCGACCTCTTCCGAAGGTCATACAAGCTCAGGGATGGTACCAATCGATCCGCAGGACCCAAATTAGTCCAGATGCAACCACTTTCCAAGTCTCTCCGACCTTCACAAAAAAAGTTATTCAAGAATATCTCTTTCTCCTATGTGCTTTCATCCCTAACCCTAACCCTAACCCTTCCGAAAGTCGGAGAAGCTCAAGGATGGTACCGATCGATGCGCGCTACCCCATTTAGTGGGGGTAGAGCCTACTTGCAAGTCTCTCCGACCTTCACAAAAAAAGTTATTCAAGAATATCTCTTTCTCCTATGTGCTTTCATCCCTAACCCTAACCCTAACCCTTCCGAAAGTCGGAGAAGCTCAAGGATGGTACCGATCGATGCGCGCAACCCCATTTAGTGGGGGTAGAGCCTACTTGCAAGTCTCTCCGACCTTCACAAAAAAGGTTATTCAAGAATATCTCCTCAGATTTGGGGGAATTTCGTCGGTCGACCTCTTCCGAAGGTCGTACAAGCTCGGGGATGGTACCAATCGATCCGCAGGACCCAAATTAGTCCAGATGCAACCACTTTCCAAGTCTCTCCGACGTTCACAAAAAAAGTTATTCAAGAATATCTCTTTCTCCTATGTGCTTTCATCCCTAACCCTAACCCTAACCCTTCCGAAAGTCGGAGAAGCTCAAGGATGGTACCGATCGATGCGCGCTACCCCATTTAGTGGGGGTAGAGCCTACTTGCAAGTCTCTCCGACCTTCACAAAAAAAGTTATTCAAGAATATCTCCTCAGATTTGGGGGAATTTCGTCGGTCGACCTCTTCCGAAGGTCGTACAAGCTCGGGGATGGTACCAATCGATCCGCAGGACCCAAATTAGTCCAGATGCAACCACTTTCCAAGTCTCTCCGACCTTCACAAAAAAAGTTATTCAAGAATATCTCTTTCTCCTATGTGCTTTCATCCCTAACCCTAACCCTAACCCTTCCGAAAGTCGGAGAAGCTCAAGGATGGTACCGATCGATGCGCGCTACCCCATTTAGTGGGGGTAGAGCCTACTTGCAAGTCTCTCCGACCTTCACAAAAAAAGTTATTCAAGAATATCTCTTTCTCCTATGTGCTTTCATCCCTAACCCTAACCCTAACCCTTCCGAAAGTCGGAGAAGCTCAAGGATGGTACCGATCGATGCGCGCTACCCCATTTAGTGGGGGTAGAGCCTACTTGCAAGTCTCTCCGACCTTCACAAAAAAAGTTATTCAAGAATATCTCTTTCTCCTATGTGCTTTCATCCCTAACCCTAACCCTAACCCTTCCGAAAGTCGGAGAAGCTCAAGGATGGTACCGATCGATGCGCGCTACCCCATTTAGTGGGGGTAGAGCCTACTTGCAAGTCTCTCCGACCTTCACAAAAAAAGTTATTCAAGAATATCTCTTTCTCCTATGTGCTTTCATCCCTAACCCTAACCCTAACCCTTCCAAAAGTCGGAGAAGCTCAAGGATGGTACTGATCGATGCGCGCAACCCCATTTAGTGGGGGTAGAGCCTACTTGCAAGTCTCTCCGACCTTCACAAAAAAAGTTATTCAAGAATATCTCCTCAGATTTGGGGGAATTTCGTCGGTCGACCTCTTCCGAAGGTCGTACAAGCTCGGGGATGGTACCAATCGATCTGCAGGACCCAAATTAGTCCAGATGCAACCACTTTCCAAGTCTCTCCGACCTTCACAAAAAAAGTTATTCAAGAATATCTCTTTCTCCTATGTGCTTTCATCCCTAACCCTAACCCTAACCCTTCCGAAAGTCGGAGAAGCTCAAGGATGGTACCGATCGATGTGCGCTACCCCATTTAGTGGGGGTAGAGCCTACTTGCAAGTCTCTCCGACCTTCACAAAAAAAGTTATTCAAGAATATCTCTTTCTCCTATGTGCTTTCATCCCTAACCCTAACCCTAACCCTTCCGAAAGTCGGAGAAGCTCAAGGATGGTACCGATCGATGCGCGCTACCCCATTTAGTGGGGGTAGAGCCTACTTGCAAGTCTCTCCGACCTTCACAAAAAAAGTTATTCAAGAATATCTCTTTCTCCTATGTGCTTTCATCCCTAACCCTAACCCTAACCCTTCCGAAAGTCGGAGAAGCTCAAGGATGGTACCGATCGATGCGCGCTACCCCATTTAGTGGGGGTAGAGCCTACTTGCAAGTCTCTCCGACCTTCACAAAAAAAGTTATTCAAGAATATCTCTTTCTCCTATGTGCTTTCATCCCTAACCCTAACCCTAACCCTTCCAAAAGTCGGAGAAGCTCAAGGATGGTACTGATCGATGCGCGCAACCCCATTTAGTGGGGGTAGAGCCTACTTGCAAGTCTCTCCGACCTTCACAAAAAAAGTTATTCAAGAATATCTCCTCAGATTTGGGGGAATTTCGTCGGTCGACCTCTTCCGAAGGTCGTACAAGCTCGGGGATGGTACCAATCGATCTGCAGGACCCAAATTAGTCCAGATGCAACCACTTTCCAAGTCTCTCCGACCTTCACAAAAAAAGTTATTCAAGAATATCTCTTTCTCCTATGTGCTTTCATCCCTAACCCTAACCCTAACCCTTCCGAAAGTCGGAGAAGCTCAAGGATGGTACCGATCGATGCGCGCTACCCCATTTAGTGGGGGTAGAGCCTACTTGCAAGTCTCTCCGACCTTCACAAAAAAAGTTATTCAAGAATATCTCTTTCTCCTATGTGCTTTCATCCCTAACCCTAACCCTAACCCTTCCGAAAGTCGGAGAAGCTCAAGGATGGTACCGATCGATGCGCGCTACCCCATTTAGTGGGGGTAGAGCCTACTTGCAAGTCTCTCTCCGACCTTCACAAAAAAAGTTATTCAAGAATATCTCTTTCTCCTATGTGCTTTCATCCCTAACCCTAACCCTAACCCTTCCGAAAGTCGGAGAAGCTCAAGGATGGTACCGATCGATGCGCGCTACCCCATTTAGTGGGGGTAGAGCCTACTTGCAAGTCTCTCCGACCTTCAAAAAAAAAGTTATTCAAGAATATCTCTTTCTCCTATGTGCTTTCATCCCTAACCCTAACCCTAACCCTTCCGAAAGTCGGAGAAGCTCAAGGATGGTACCGATCGATGCGCGCTACCCCATTTAGTGGGGGTAGAGCCTACTTGCAAGTCTCTCCGACCTTCACAAAAAAAGTTATTCAAGAATATCTCTTTCTCCTATGTGCTTTCATCCCTAACCCTAACCCTAACCCTTCCGAAAGTCGGAGAAGCTCAAGGATGGTACCGATCGATGCGCGCTACCCCATTTAGTGGGGGTAGAGCCTACTTGCAAGTCTCTCCGACCTTCACAAAAAAAGTTATTCAAGAATATCTCTTTCTCCTATGTGCTTTCATCCCTAACCCTAACCCTAACCCTTTCGAAAGTCGGAGAAGCTCAAAGATGGTACCGATCGATGCGCGCTACCCCATTTAGTGGGGGTAGAGCCTACTTGCAAGTCTCTCCGACCTTCACAAAAAAAGTTATTCAAGAATATCTCTTTCTCCTATGTGCTTTCATCCCTAACCCTAACCCTAACCCTTCCGAAAGTCGGAGAAGCTCAAGGATGGTACTGATCGATGCGCGCAACCCCATTTAGTGGGGGTAGAGCCTACTTGCAAGTCTCTCCGACTTTCACAAAAAAAGTTATTCAAGAATATCTCCTCAGATTTGGGGGAATTTCGTCGGTCGACCTCTTCCGAAGGTCGTACAAGCTCGGGGATGGTACCAATCGATCCGCAGGACCCAAATTAGTCCAGATGCAACCACTTTCCAAGTCTCTCCGACCTTCACAAAAAAAGTTATTCAAGAATATCTCTTTCTCCTATGTGCTTTCATCCCTAACCCTAACCCTAACCCTTCCGAAAGTCGGAGAAGCTCAAGGATGGTACCGATCGATGCGCGCTACCCCATTTAGTGGGGGTAGAGCCTACTTGCAAGTCTCTCCGACCTTCACAAAAAAAGTTATTCAAGAATATCTCTTTCTCCTATGTGCTTTCATCCCTAACCCTAACCCTAACCCTTCCGAAAGTCGGAGAAGCTCAAGGATGGTACCGATCGATGCGCGCTACCCCATTTAGTGGGGGTAGAGCCTACTTGCAAGTCTCTCCGACCTTCACAAAAAAAGTTATTCAAGAATATCTCTTTCTCCTATGTGCTTTCATCCCTAACCCTAACCCTAACCCTTCCAAAAGTCGGAGAAGCTCAAGGATGGTACTGATCGATGCGCGCAACCCCATTTAGTGGGGGTAGAGCCTACTTGCAAGTCTCTCCGACCTTCACAAAAAAAGTTATTCAAGAATATCTCCTCAGATTTGGGGGAATTTCGTCGGTCGACCTCTTCCGAAGGTCGTACAAGCTCGGGGATGGTACCAATCGATCTGCAGGACCCAAATTAGTCCAGATGCAACCACTTTCCAAGTCTCTCCGACCTTCACAAAAAAAGTTATTCAAGAATATCTCTTTCTCCTATGTGCTTTCATCCCTAACCCTAACCCTAACCCTTCCGAAAGTCGGAGAAGCTCAAGGATGGTACCGATCGATGTGCGCTACCCCATTTAGTGGGGGTAGAGCCTACTTGCAAGTCTCTCCGACCTTCACAAAAAAAGTTATTCAAGAATATCTCTTTCTCCTATGTGCTTTCATCCCTAACCCTAACCCTAACCCTTCCGAAAGTCGGAGAAGCTCAAGGATGGTACCGATCGATGCGCGCTACCCCATTTAGTGGGGGTAGAGCCTACTTGCAAGTCTCTCCGACCTTCACAAAAAAAGTTATTCAAGAATATCTCTTTCTCCTATGTGCTTTCATCCCTAACCCTAACCCTAACCCTTCCGAAAGTCGGAGAAGCTCAAGGATGGTACCGATCGATGCGCGCTACCCCATTTAGTGGGGGTAGAGCCTACTTGCAAGTCTCTCCGACCTTCACAAAAAAAGTTATTCAAGAATATCTCTTTCTCCTATGTGCTTTCATCCCTAACCCTAACCCTAACCCTTCCAAAAGTCGGAGAAGCTCAAGGATGGTACTGATCGATGCGCGCAACCCCATTTAGTGGGGGTAGAGCCTACTTGCAAGTCTCTCCGACCTTCACAAAAAAAGTTATTCAAGAATATCTCCTCAGATTTGGGGGAATTTCGTCGGTCGACCTCTTCCGAAGGTCGTACAAGCTCGGGGATGGTACCAATCGATCTGCAGGACCCAAATTAGTCCAGATGCAACCACTTTCCAAGTCTCTCCGACCTTCACAAAAAAAGTTATTCAAGAATATCTCTTTCTCCTATGTGCTTTCATCCCTAACCCTAACCCTAACCCTTCCGAAAGTCGGAGAAGCTCAAGGATGGTACCGATCGATGCGCGCTACCCCATTTAGTGGGGGTAGAGCCTACTTGCAAGTCTCTCCGACCTTCACAAAAAAAGTTATTCAAGAATATCTCTTTCTCCTATGTGCTTTCATCCCTAACCCTAACCCTAACCCTTCCGAAAGTCGGAGAAGCTCAAGGATGGTACCGATCGATGCGCGCTACCCCATTTAGTGGGGGTAGAGCCTACTTGCAAGTCTCTCTCCGACCTTCACAAAAAAAGTTATTCAAGAATATCTCTTTCTCCTATGTGCTTTCATCCCTAACCCTAACCCTAACCCTTCCGAAAGTCGGAGAAGCTCAAGGATGGTACCGATCGATGCGCGCTACCCCATTTAGTGGGGGTAGAGCCTACTTGCAAGTCTCTCCGACCTTCAAAAAAAAAGTTATTCAAGAATATCTCTTTCTCCTATGTGCTTTCATCCCTAACCCTAACCCTAACCCTTCCGAAAGTCGGAGAAGCTCAAGGATGGTACCGATCGATGCGCGCTACCCCATTTAGTGGGGGTAGAGCCTACTTGCAAGTCTCTCCGACCTTCACAAAAAAAGTTATTCAAGAATATCTCTTTCTCCTATGTGCTTTCATCCCTAACCCTAACCCTAACCCTTCCGAAAGTCGGAGAAGCTCAAGGATGGTACCGATCGATGCGCGCTACCCCATTTAGTGGGGGTAGAGCCTACTTGCAAGTCTCTCCGACCTTCACAAAAAAAGTTATTCAAGAATATCTCTTTCTCCTATGTGCTTTCATCCCTAACCCTAACCCTAACCCTTTCGAAAGTCGGAGAAGCTCAAAGATGGTACCGATCGATGCGCGCTACCCCATTTAGTGGGGGTAGAGCCTACTTGCAAGTCTCTCCGACCTTCACAAAAAAAGTTATTCAAGAATATCTCTTTCTCCTATGTGCTTTCATCCCTAACCCTAACCCTAACCCTTCCGAAAGTCGGAGAAGCTCAAGGATGGTACTGATCGATGCGCGCAACCCCATTTAGTGGGGGTAGAGCCTACTTGCAAGTCTCTCCGACTTTCACAAAAAAAGTTATTCAAGAATATCTCCTCAGATTTGGGGGAATTTCGTCGGTCGACCTCTTCCGAAGGTCGTACAAGCTCGGGGATGGTACCAATCGATCCGCAGGACCCAAATTAGTCCAGATGCAACCACTTTCCAAGTCTCTCCGACCTTCACAAAAAAAGTTATTCAAGAATATCTCTTTCTCCTATGTGCTTTCATCCCTAACCCTAACCCTAACCCTTCCGAAAGTCGGAGAAGCTCAAGGATGGTACCGATCGATGCGCGCTACCCCATTTAGTGGGGGTAGAGCCTACTTGCAAGTCTCTCCGACCTTCACAAAAAAAGTTATTCAAGAATATCTCTTTCTCCTATGTGCTTTCATCCCTAACCCTAACCCTAACCCTTCCGAAAGTCGGAGAAGCTCAAGGATGGTACCGATCGATGCGCGCTACCCCATTTAGTGGGGGTAGAGCCTATTTGCAAGTCTCTCCGACCTTCACAAAAAAAGTTATTCAAGAATATCTCTTTCTCCTATGTGCTTTCATCCCTAACCCTAACCCTAACCCTTCCGAAAGTCGGAGAAGCTCAAGGATGGTACCGATCGATGCGCGCTACTCCATTTAGTGGGGGTAGAGCCTACTTGCAAGTCTCTCCGACCTTCACAAAAAAAGTTATTCAAGAATATCTCTTTCTCCTATGTGCTTTCATCCCTAACCCTAACCCTAACCCTTCCGAAAGTCGGAGAAGCTCAAGGATGGTACTGATCGATGCGCGCAACCCCATTTAGTGGGGGTAGAGCCTACTTGCAAGTCTCTCCGACCTTCACAAAAAAAGTTATTCAAGAATATCTCCTCAGATTTGGGGGAATTTCGTCGGTCGACCTCTTCCGAAGGTCGTACAAGCTCGGGGATGGTACCAATCGATCCGCAGGACCCAAATTAGTCCAGATGCAACCACTTTCCAAGTCTCTCCGACCTTCACAAAAAAAGTTATTCAAGAATATCTCTTTCTCCTATGTGCTTTCATCCCTAACCCTAACCCTAACCCTTCCGAAAGTCGGAGAAGCTCAAGGATGGTACCGATCGATGCGCGCTACCCCATTTAGTGGGGGTAGAGCCTACTTGCAAGTCTCTCCGACCTTCACAAAAAAAGTTATTCAAGAATATCTCTTTCTCCTATGTGCTTTCATCCCTAACCCTAACCCTAACCCTTCCGAAAGTCGGAGAAGCTCAAGGATGGTACCGATCGATGTGCGCAACCCCATTTAGTGGGGGTAGAGCCTACTTGCAAGTCTCTCCGACCTTCACAAAAAAGGTTATTCAAGAATATCTCCTCAGATTTGGGGGAATGTCGTCGAACGACCTCTTCCGAAGGTCGTACAAGCTCGGGGATGGTACCAATCGATCTGCAGGACCCAAATTAGTCCAGATGCAACCACTTTCCAAGTCTCTCCGACCTTCACAAAAAAAGTTATTCAAGAATATCTCTTTCTCCTATGTGCTTTCATCCCTAACCCTAACCCTAACCCTTCCGAAAGTCGGAGAAGCTCAAGGATGGTACCGATCGATGCGCGCTACCCCATTTAGTGGGGGTAGAGCCTACTTGCAAGTCTCTCCGACCTTCACAAAAAAAGTTATTCAAGAATATCTCTTTCTCCTATGTGCTTTCATCCCTAACCCTAACCCTAACCCTTCCGAAAGTCGGAGAAGCTCAAGGATGGTACCGATCGATGCGCGCTACCCCATTTAGTGGGGGTAGAGCCTACTTGCAAGTCTCTCCGACCTTCACAAAAAAAGTTATTCAAGAATATCTCTTTCTCTTATGTGCTTTCATCCCTAACCCTAACCCTAACCCTTCCGAAAGTCGGAGAAGCTCAGGGATGGTACCGATCGATGCGCGCTACCCCATTTAGTGGGGGTAGAGCCTACTTGCAAGTCTCTCCGACCTTCACAAAAAAAGTTATTCAAGAATATCTCTTTCTCCTATGTGCTTTCATCCCTAACCCTAACCCTAACCCTTCCGAAAGTCGGAGAAGCTCAAGGATGGTACCGATCGATGCGTGCTACCCCATTTAGTGGGGGTAGAGCCTACTTGCAAGTCTCTCCGACCTTCACAAAAAAAGTTATTCAAGAATATCTCTTTCTCCTATGTGCTTTCATCCCTAACCCTAACCCTAACCCTTCCGAAAGTCGGAGAAGCTCAAGGATGGTACCGATCGATGCGCGCTACCCCATTTAGTGGGGGTAGAGCCTACTTGCAAGTCTCTCCGACCTTCACAAAAAAAGTTATTCAAGAATATCTCTTTCTCCTATGTGCTTTCATCCCTAACCCTAACCCTAACCCTTCCGAAAGTCGGAGAAGCTCAAGGATGGTACCGATCGATGCGCGCTACCCCATTTAGTGGGGGTAGAGCCTACTTGCAAGTCTCTCCGACCTTCACAAAAAAAGTTATTCAAGAATATCTCTTTCTCCTATGTGCTTTCATCCCTAACCCTAACCCTAACCCTTCCGAAAGTCGGAGAAGCTCAAGGATGGTACCGATCGATGCGCGCTACCCCATTTAGTGGGGGTAGAGCCTACTTGCAAGTCTCTCCGACCTTCACAAAAAAAGTTATTCAAGAATATCTCTTTCTCCTATGTGCTTTCATCCCTAACCCTAACCCTAACCCTTCCGAAAGTCGGAGAAGCTCAAGGATGGTACCGATCGATGCGCGCTACCCCATTTAGTGGGGGTAGAGCCTACTTGCAAGTCTCTCCGACCTTCACAAAAAAAGTTATTCAAGAATATCTCTTTCTCCTATGTGCTTTCATCCCTAACCCTAACCCTAACCCTTCCGAAAGTCGGAGAAGCTCAAGGATGGTACTGATCGATGCGCGCAACCCCATTTAGTGGGGGTAGAGCCTACTTGCAAGTCTCTCCGACCTTCACAAAAAAAGTTATTCAAGAATATCTCCTCAGATTTGGGGGAATTTCGTCGGTCGACCTCTTCCGAAGGTCGTACAAGCTCGGGGATGGTACCAATCGATCCGCAGGACCCAAATTAGTCCAGATGCAACCACTTTCCAAGTCTCTCCGACCTTCACAAAAAAAGTTATTCAAGAATATCTCTTTCTCCTATGTGCTTTCATCCCTAACCCTAACCCTAACCCTTCCGAAAGTCGGAGAAGCTCAAGGATGGTACCGATCGATGCGCGCTACCCCATTTAGTGGGGGTAGAGCCTACTTGCAAGTCTCTCCGACCTTCACAAAAAAAGTTATTCAAGAATATCTCTTTCTCCTATGTGCTTTCATCCCTAACCCTAACCCTAACCCTTCCGAAAGTCGGAGAAGCTCAAGGATGGTACCGATCGATGCGCGCTACCCCATTTAGTGGGGGTAATGCCTATTTGCAAGTCTCTCCGACCTTCACAAAAAAAGTTATTCAAGAATATCTCTTTCTCCTATGTGCTTTCATCCCTAACCCTAACCCTAACCCTTCCGAAAGTCGGAGAAGCTCAAGGATGGTACCGATCGATGCGCGCTACCCCATTTAGTGGGGGTAGAGCCTACTTGCAAGTCTCTCCGACCTTCACAAAAAAAGTTATTCAAGAATATCTCTTTCTCCTATGTGCTTTCATCCCTAACCCTAACCCTAACCCTTCCGAAAGTCGGAGAAGCTCAAGGATGGTACTGATCGATGCGCGCAACCCCATTTAGTGGGGGTAGAGCCTACTTGCAAGTCTCTCCGACCTTCACAAAAAAAGTTATTCAAGAATATCTCCTCAGATTTGGGGGAATTTCGTCGGTCGACCTCTTCCGAAGGTCGTACAAGCTCGGGGATGGTACCAATCGATCTGCAGGACCCAAATTAGTCCAGATGCAACCACTTTCCAAGTCTCTCCGACCTTCACAAAAAAAGTTATTCAAGAATATCTCTTTCTCCTATGTGCTTTCATCCCTAACCCTAACCCTAACCCTTCCGAAAGTCGGAGAAGCTCAATGATGGTACCGATCGATGCGCGCTACCCCATTTAGTGGGGGTAGAGCCTACTTGCAAGTCTCTCCGACCTTCACAAAAAAAGTTATTCAAGAATATCTCTTTCTCCTATGTGCTTTCATCCCTAACCCTAACCCTAACCCTTCCGAAAGTCGGAGAAGCTCAAGGATGGTACCGATCGATGCGCGCTACCCCATTTAGTGGGGGTAGAGCCTACTTGCAAGTCTCTCCGACCTTCACAAAAAAAGTTATTCAAGAATATCTCCTCAGATTTGGGGGAATTTCGTCGGTCGACCTCTTCCGAAGGTCGTACAAGCTCGGGGATGGTACCAATCGATCCGCAGGACCCAAATTAGTCCAGATGCAACCACTTTCCAAGTCTCTCCGACCTTCACAAAAAAAGTTATTCAAGAATATCTCTTTCTCCTATGTGCTTTCATCCCTAACCCTAACCCTAACCCTTCCGAAAGTCGGAGAAGCTCAAGGATGGTACCGATCGATGCGCGCTACCCCATTTAGTGGGGGTAGAGCCTACTTGCAAGTCTCTCCGACCTTCACAAAAAAGGTTATTCAAGAATATCTCCTCAGATTTGGGGGAATTTCGTCGGTCGACCTCTTCCGAAGGTCGTACAAGCTCGGGGATGGTACCAATCGATCCGCAGGACCCAAATTAGTCCAGATGCAACCACTTTCCAAGTCTCTCCGACCTTCACAAAAAAAGTTATTCAAGAATATCTCTTTCTCCTATGTGCTTTCATCCCTAACCCTAACCCTAACCCTTCCGAAAGTCGGAGAAGCTCAAGGATGGTACCGATCGATGCGCGCTACCCCATTTAGTGGGGGTAGAGCCTACTTGCAAGTCTCTCCGACCTTCACAAAAAAAGTTATTCAAGAATATCTCCTCAGATTTGGGGGAATTTCGTCGGTCGACCTCTTCCGAAGGTCGTACAAGCTCGGGGATGGTACCAATCGATCCGCAGGACCCAAATTAGTCCAGATGCAACTACTTTCCAAGTCTCTCCGACCTTCACAAAAAAAGTTATTCAAGAATATCTCTTTCTCCTATGTGCTTTCATCCCTAACCCTAACCCTAACCCTTCCGAAAGTCGGAGAAGCTCAAGGATGGTACCGATCGATGCGCGCTACCCCATTTAGTGGGGGTAGAGCCTACTTGCAAGTCTCTCCGACCTTCACAAAAAAAGTTATTCAAGAATATCTCTTTCTCCTATGTGCTTTCATCCCTAACCCTAACCCTAACCCTTCCGAAAGTCGGAGAAGCTCAAGGATGGTACCGATCGATGCGCGCTACCCCATTTAGTGGGGGTAGAGCCTACTTGCAAGTCTCTCCGACCTTCACAAAAAAAGTTATTCAAGAATATCTCTTTCTCCTATGTGCTTTCATCCCTAACCCTAACCCTAACCCTTCCGAAAGTCGGAGAAGCTCAAGGATGGTACCGATCGATGCGCGCTACCCCATTTAGTGGGGGTAGAGCCTACTTGCAAGTCTCTCCGACCTTCACAAAAAAAGTTATTCAAGAATATCTCTTTCTCCTATGTGCTTTCATCCCTAACCCTAACCCTAACCCTTCCAAAAGTCGGAGAAGCTCAAGGATGGTACTGATCGATGCGCGCAACCCCATTTAGTGGGGGTAGAGCCTACTTGCAAGTCTCTCCGACCTTCACAAAAAAAGTTATTCAAGAATATCTCCTCAGATTTGGGGGAATTTCGTCGGTCGACCTCTTCCGAAGGTTGTACAAGCTCGGGGATGGTACCAATCGATCTGCAGGACCCAAATTAGTCCAGATGCAACCACTTTCCAAGTCTCTCCGACCTTCACAAAAAAAGTTATTCAAGAATATCTCTTTCTCCTATGTGCTTTCATCCCTAACCCTAACCCTAACCCTTCCGAAAGTCGGAGAAGCTCAAGGATGGTACCGATCGATGCGCGCTACCCCATTTAGTGGGGGTAGAGCCTACTTGCAAGTCTCTCCGACCTTCACAAAAAAAGTTATTCAAGAATATCTCTTTCTCCTATGTGCTTTCATCCCTAACCCTAACCCTAACCCTTCCGAAAGTCGGAGAAGCTCAAGGATGGTACCGATCGATGCGCGCTACCCCATTTAGTGGGGGTAGAGCCTACTTGCAAGTCTCTCCGACCTTCACAAAAAAAGTTATTCAAGAATATCTCCTCAGATTTGGGGGAATTTCGTCGGTCGACCTCTTCCGAAGGTCGTACAAGCTCGGGGATGGTACCAATCGATCCGCAGGACCCAAATTAGTCCAGATGCAACCACTTTCCAAGTCTCTCCGACCTTCACAAAAAAAGTTATTCAAGAATATCTCTTTCTCCTATGTGCTTTCATCCCTAACCCTAACCCTAACCCTTCCGAAAGTCGGAGAAGCTCAAGGATGGTACCGATCGATGCGCGCTACCCCATTTAGTGGGGGTAGAGCCTACTTGCAAGTCTCTCCGACCTTCACAAAAAAAGTTATTCAAGAATATCTCTTTCTCCTATGTGCTTTCATCCCTAACCCTAACCCTAACCCTTCCGAAAGTCGGAGAAGCTCAAGGATGGTACCGATCGATGCGCGCAACCCCATTTAGTGGGGGTAGAGCCTACTTGCAAGTCTCTCCGACCTTCACAAAAAAGGTTATTCAAGAATATCTCCTCAGATTTGGGGGAATTTCGTCGGTCGACCTCTTCCGAAGGTCGTACAAGCTCGGGGATGGTACCAATCGATCCGCAGGACCCAAATTAGTCCAGATGCAACCACTTTCCAAGTCTCTCCGACCTTCACAAAAAAAGTTATTCAAGAATATCTCTTTCTCCTATGTGCTTTCATCCCTAACCCTAACCCTTCCGAAAGTCGGAGAAGCTCAAGGATGGTACCGATCGATGCGCGCTACCCCATTTAGTGGGGGTAGAGCCTACTTGCAAGTCTCTCCGACCTTCACAAAAAAAGTTATTCAAGAATATCTCCTCAGATTTGGGGGAATTTCGTCGGTCGACCTCTTCCGAAGGTCGTACAAGCTCGGGGATGGTACCAATCGATCTGCAGGACCCAAATTAGTCCAGATGCAACCACTTTCCAAGTCTCTCCGACCTTCACAAAAAAAGTTATTCAAGAATATCTCTTTCTCCTATGTGCTTTCATCCCTAACCCTAACCCTAACCCTTCCGAAAGTCGGAGAAGCTCAAGGATGGTACCGATCGATGCGCGCTACCCCATTTAGTGGGGGTAGAGCCTACTTGCAAGTCTCTCCGACCTTCACAAAAAAAGTTATTCAAGAATATCTCTTTCTCCTATGTGCTTTCATCCCTAACCCTAACCCTAACCCTTCCGAAAGTCGGAGAAGCTCAAGGATGGTACCGATCGATGCGCGCTACCCCATTTAGTGGGGGTAGAGCCTACTTGCAAGTCTCTCCGACCTTCACAAAAAAAGTTATTCAAGAATATCTCTTTCTCCTATGTGCTTTCATCCCTAACCCTAACCCTAACCCTTCCGAAAGTCGGAGAAGCTCAAGGATGGTACCGATCGATGCGCGCTACCCCATTTAGTGGGGGTAGAGCCTACATGCAAGTCTCTCCGACCTTCACAAAAAAAGTTATTCAAGAATATCTCTTTCTCCTATGTGCTTTCATCCCTAACCCTAACCCTAACCCTTCCAAAAGTCGGAGAAGCTCAAGGATGGTACTGATCGATGCGCGCAACCCCATTTAGTGGGGGTAGAGCCTACTTGCAAGTCTCTCCGACCTTCACAAAAAAAGTTATTCAAGAATATCTCCTCAGATTTGGGGGAATTTCGTCGGTCGACCTCTTCCGAAGGTCGTACAAGCTCGGGGATGGTACCAATCGATCTGCAGGACCCAAATTAGTCCAGATGCAACCACTTTCCAAGTCTCTCCGACCTTCACAAAAAAAGTTATTCAAGAATATCTCTTTCTCCTATGTGCTTTCATCCCTAACCCTAACCCTAACCCTTCCGAAAGTCGGAGAAGCTCAAGGATGGTACCGATCGATGCGCGCTACCCCATTTAGTGGGGGTAGAGCCTACTTGCAAGTCTCTCCGACCTTCACAAAAAAAGTTATTCAAGAATATCTCTTTCTCCTATGTGCTTTCATCCCTAACCCTAACCCTAACCCTTCCGAAAGTCGGAGAAGCTCAAGGATGGTACCGATCGATGCGCGCTACCCCATTTAGTGGGGGTAGAGCCTACTTGCAAGTCTCTCCGACCTTCACAAAAAAAGTTATTCAAGAATATCTCCTCAGATTTGGGGGAATTTCGTCGGTCGACCTCTTCCGAAGGTCGTACAAGCTCGGGGATGGTACCAATCGATCCGCAGGACCCAAATTAGTCCAGATGCAACCACTTTTCAAGTCTCTCCGACCTTCACAAAAAAAGTTATTCAAGAATATCTCTTTCTCCTATGTGCTTTCATCCCTAACCCTAACCCTAACCCTTCCGAAAGTCGGAGAAGCTCAAGGATGGTACCGATCGATGCGCGCTACCCCATTTAGTGGGGGTAGAGCCTACTTGCAAGTCTCTCCGACCTTCACAAAAAAAGTTATTCAAGAATATCTCTTTCTCCTATGTGCTTTCATCCCTAACCCTAACCCTAACCCTTCCGAAAGTCGGAGAAGCTCAAGGATGGTACCGATCGATGCGCGCTACCCCATTTAGTGGGGGTAGAGCCTACTTGCAAGTCTCTCCGACCTTCACAAAAAAAGTTATTCAAGAATATCTCTTTCTCCTATGTGCTTTCATCCCTAACCCTAACCCTAACCCTTCCGAAAGTCGGAGAAGCTCAAGGATGGTACCGATCGATGCGCGCTACCCCATTTAGTGGGGGTAGAGCCTACTTGCAAGTCTCTCCGACCTTCACAAAAAAAGTTATTCAAGAATATCTCTTTCTCCTATGTGCTTTCATCCCTAACCCTAACCCTAACCCTTCCGAAAGTCGGAGAAGCTCAAGGATGGTACCGATCGATGCGCGCTACCCCATTTAGTGGGGGTAGAGCCTACATGCAAGTCTCTCCGACCTTCACAAAAAAAGTTATTCAAGAATATCTCTTTCTCCTATGTGCTTTCATCCCTAACCCTAACCCTAACCCTTCCAAAAGTCGGAGAAGCTCAAGGATGGTACTGATCGATGCGCGCAACCCCATTTAGTGGGGGTAGAGCCTACTTGCAAGTCTCTCCGACCTTCACAAAAAAAGTTATTCAAGAATATCTCCTCAGATTTGGGGGAATTTCGTCGGTCGACCTCTTCCGAAGGTCGTACAAGCTCGGGGATGGTACCAATCGATCTGCAGGACCCAAATTAGTCCAGATGCAACCACTTTCCAAGTCTCTCCGACCTTCACAAAAAAAGTTATTCAAGAATATCTCTTTCTCCTATGTGCTTTCATCCCTAACCCTAACCCTAACCCTTCCGAAAGTCGGAGAAGCTCAAGGATGGTACCGATCGATGCGCGCTACCCCATTTAGTGGGGGTAGAGCCTACTTGCAAGTCTCTCCGACCTTCACAAAAAAAGTTATTCAAGAATATCTCTTTCTCCTATGTGCTTTCATCCCTAACCCTAACCCTAACCCTTCCGAAAGTCGGAGAAGCTCAAGGATGGTACCGATCGATGCGCGCTACCCCATTTAGTGGGGGTAGAGCCTACTTGCAAGTCTCTCCGACCTTCACAAAAAAAGTTATTCAAGAATATCTCTTTCTCCTATGTGCTTTCATCCCTAACCCTAACCCTAACCCTTCCGAAAGTCGGAGAAGCTCAAGGATGGTACCGATCGATGCGCGCTACCCCATTTAGTGGGGGTAGAGCCTACATGCAAGTCTCTCCGACCTTCACAAAAAAAGTTATTCAAGAATATCTCTTTCTCCTATGTGCTTTCATCCCTAACCCTAACCCTAACCCTTCCAAAAGTCGGAGAAGCTCAAGGATGGTACTGATCGATGCGCGCAACCCCATTTAGTGGGGGTAGAGCCTACTTGCAAGTCTCTCCGACCTTCACAAAAAAAGTTATTCAAGAATATCTCCTCAGATTTGGGGGAATTTCGTCGGTCGACCTCTTCCGAAGGTCGTACAAGCTCGGGGATGGTACCAATCGATCTGCAGGACCCAAATTAGTCCAGATGCAACCACTTTCCAAGTCTCTCCGACCTTCACAAAAAAAGTTATTCAAGAATATCTCTTTCTCCTATGTGCTTTCATCCCTAACCCTAACCCTAACCCTTCCGAAAGTCGGAGAAGCTCAAGGATGGTACCGATCGATGCGCGCTACCCCATTTAGTGGGGGTAGAGCCTACTTGCAAGTCTCTCCGACCTTCACAAAAAAAGTTATTCAAGAATATCTCTTTCTCCTATGTGCTTTCATCCCTAACCCTAACCCTAACCCTTCCGAAAGTCGGAGAAGCTCAAGGATGGTACCGATCGATGCGCGCTACCCCATTTAGTGGGGGTAGAGCCTACTTGCAAGTCTCTCCGACCTTCACAAAAAAAGTTATTCAAGAATATCTCCTCAGATTTGGGGGAATTTCGTCGGTCGACCTCTTCCGAAGGTCGTACAAGCTCGGGGATGGTACCAATCGATCCGCAGGACCCAAATTAGTCCAGATGCAACCACTTTTCAAGTCTCTCCGACCTTCACAAAAAAAGTTATTCAAGAATATCTCTTTCTCCTATGTGCTTTCATCCCTAACCCTAACCCTAACCCTTCCGAAAGTCGGAGAAGCTCAAGGATGGTACCGATCGATGCGCGCTACCCCATTTAGTGGGGGTAGAGCCTACTTGCAAGTCTCTCCGACCTTCACAAAAAAAGTTATTCAAGAATATCTCTTTCTCCTATGTGCTTTCATCCCTAACCCTAACCCTAACCCTTCCGAAAGTCGGAGAAGCTCAAGGATGGTACCGATCGATGCGCGCTACCCCATTTAGTGGGGGTAGAGCCTACTTGCAAGTCTCTCCGACCTTCACAAAAAAAGTTATTCAAGAATATCTCTTTCTCCTATGTGCTTTCATCCCTAACCCTAACCCTAACCCTTCCGAAAGTCGGAGAAGCTCAAGGATGGTACCGATCGATGCGCGCTACCCCATTTAGTGGGGGTAGAGCCTACTTGCAAGTCTCTCCGACCTTCACAAAAAAAGTTATTCAAGAATATCTCCTCAGATTTGGGGGAATTTCGTCGGTCGACCTCTTCCGAAGGTCGTACAAGCTCGGGGATGGTACCAATCGATCTGCAGGACCCAAATTAGTCCAGATGCAACCACTTTCCAAGTCTCTCCGACCTTCACAAAAAAAGTTATTCAAGAATATCTCTTTCTCCTATGTGCTTTCATCCCTAACCCTAACCCTAACCCTTCCGAAAGTCGGAGAAGCTCAAGGATGGTACCGATCGATGCGCGCTACCCCATTTAGTGGGGGTAGAGCCTACTTGCAAGTCTCTCCGACCTTCACAAAAAAAGTTATTCAAGAATATCTCTTTCTCCTATGTGCTTTCATCCCTAACCCTAACCCTAACCCTTCCGAAAGTCGGAGAAGCTCAAGGATGGTACCGATCGATGCGCGCTACCCCATTTAGTGGGGGTAGAGCCTACTTGCAAGTCTCTCCGACCTTCACAAAAAAAGTTATTCAAGAATATCTCCTCAGATTTGGGGGAATTTCGTCGGTCGACCTCTTCCGAAGGTCGTACAAGCTCGGGGATGGTACCAATCGATCCGCAGGACCCAAATTAGTCCAGATGCAACCACTTTTCAAGTCTCTCCGACCTTCACAAAAAAAGTTATTCAAGAATATCTCTTTCTCCTATGTGCTTTCATCCCTAACCCTAACCCTAACCCTTCCGAAAGTCGGAGAAGCTCAAGGATGGTACCGATCGATGCGCGCTACCCCATTTAGTGGGGGTAGAGCCTACTTGCAAGTCTCTCCGACCTTCACAAAAAAAGTTATTCAAGAATATCTCTTTCTCCTATGTGCTTTCATCCCTAACCCTAACCCTAACCCTTCCGAAAGTCGGAGAAGCTCAAGGATGGTACCGATCGATGCGCGCTACCCCATTTAGTGGGGGTAGAGCCTACTTGCAAGTCTCTCCGACCTTCACAAAAAAAGTTATTCAAGAATATCTCTTTCTCCTATGTGCTTTCATCCCTAACCCTAACCCTAACCCTTCCGAAAGTCGGAGAAGCTCAAGGATGGTACCGATCGATGCGCGCTACCCCATTTAGTGGGGGTAGAGCCTACTTGCAAGTCTCTCCGACCTTCACAAAAAAAGTTATTCAAGAATATCTCCTCAGATTTGGGGGAATTTCGTCGGTCGACCTCTTCCGAAGGTCGTACAAGCTCGGGGATGGTACCAATCGATCTGCAGGACCCAAATTAGTCCAGATGCAACCACTTTCCAAGTCTCTCCGACCTTCACAAAAAAAGTTATTCAAGAATATCTCTTTCTCCTATGTGCTTTCATCCCTAACCCTAACCCTAACCCTTCCGAAAGTCGGAGAAGCTCAAGGATGGTACCGATCGATGCGCGCTACCCCATTTAGTGGGGGTAGAGCCTACTTGCAAGTCTCTCCGACCTTCACAAAAAAAGTTATTCAAGAATATCTCTTTCTCCTATGTGCTTTCATCCCTAACCCTAACCCTAACCCTTCCGAAAGTCGGAGAAGCTCAAGGATGGTACCGATCGATGCGCGCTACCCCATTTAGTGGGGGTAGAGCCTACTTGCAAGTCTCTCCGACCTTCACAAAAAAAGTTATTCAAGAATATCTCCTCAGATTTGGGGGAATTTCGTCGGTCGACCTCTTCCGAAGGTCGTACAAGCTCGGGGATGGTACCAATCGATCCGCAGGACCCAAATTAGTCCAGATGCAACCACTTTTCAAGTCTCTCCGACCTTCACAAAAAAAGTTATTCAAGAATATCTCTTTCTCCTATGTGCTTTCATCCCTAACCCTAACCCTAACCCTTCCGAAAGTCGGAGAAGCTCAACGATGGTACCGATCGATGCGCGCTACCCCATTTAGTGGGGGTAGAGCCTACTTGCAAGTCTCTCCGACCTTCACAAAAAAAGTTATTCAAGAATATCTCCTCAGATTTGGGGGAATTTCGTCGGTCGACCTCTTCCGAAGGTCGTACAAGCTCGGGGATGGTACCAATCGATCCGCAGGACCCAAATTAGTCCAGATGCAACCACTTTCCAAGTCTCTCCGACCTTCACAAAAAAAGTTATTCAAGAATATCTCTTTCTCCTATGTGCTTTCATCCCTAACCCTAACCCTAACCCTTCCGAAAGTCGGAGAAGCTCAAGGATGGTACCGATCGATGCGCGCTACCCCATTTAGTGGGGGTAGAGCCTACTTGCAAGTCTCTCCGACCTTCACAAAAAAAGTTATTCAAGAATATCTCCTCAGATTTGGGGGAATTTCGTCGGTCGACCTCTTCCGAAGGTCGTACAAGCTCGGGGATGGTACCAATCGATCTGCAGGACCCAAATTAGTCCAGATGCAACCACTTTCCAAGTCTCTCCGACCTTCACAAAAAAAGTTATTCAAGAATATCTCTTTCTCCTATGTGCTTTCATCCCTAACCCTAACCCTAACCCTTCCGAAAGTCGGAGAAGCTCAAGGATGGTACCGATCGATGCGCGCTACCCCATTTAGTGGGGGTAGAGCCTACTTGCAAGTCTCTCCGACCTTCACAAAAAAAGTTATTCAAGAATATCTCTTTCTCCTATGTGCTTTCATCCCTAACCCTAACCCTAACCCTTCCGAAAGTCGGAGAAGCTCAAGGATGGTACCGATCGATGCGCGCTACCCCATTTAGTGGGGGTAGAGCCTACTTGCAAGTCTCTCCGACCTTCACAAAAAAAGTTATTCAAGAATATCTCCTCAGATTTGGGGGAATTTCGTCGGTCGACCTCTTCCGAAGGTCGTACAAGCTCGGGGATGGTACCAATCGATCCGCAGGACCCAAATTAGTCCAGATGCAACCACTTTTCAAGTCTCTCCGACCTTCACAAAAAAAGTTATTCAAGAATATCTCTTTCTCCTATGTGCTTTCATCCCTAACCCTAACCCTAACCCTTCCGAAAGTCGGAGAAGCTCAACGATGGTACCGATCGATGCGCGCTACCCCATTTAGTGGGGGTAGAGCCTACTTGCAAGTCTCTCCGACCTTCACAAAAAAAGTTATTCAAGAATATCTCCTCAGATTTGGGGGAATTTCGTCGGTCGACCTCTTCCGAAGGTCGTACAAGCTCGGGGATGGTACCAATCGATCCGCAGGACCCAAATTAGTCCAGATGCAACCACTTTCCAAGTCTCTCCGACCTTCACAAAAAAAGTTATTCAAGAATATCTCTTTCTCCTATGTGCTTTCATCCCTAACCCTAACCCTAACCCTTCCGAAAGTCGGAGAAGCTCAAGGATGGTACCGATCGATGCGCGCTACCCCATTTAGTGGGGGTAGAGCCTACTTGCAAGTCTCTCCGACCTTCACAAAAAAAGTTATTCAAGAATATCTCTTTCTCCTATGTGCTTTCATCCCTAACCCTAACCCTAACCCTTCCGAAAGTCGGAGAAGCTCAAGGATGGTACCGATCGATGCGCGCAACCCCATTTAGTGGGGGTAGAGCCTACTTGCAAGTCTCTCCGACCTTCACAAAAAAGGTTATTCAAGAATATCTCCTCAGATTTGGGGGGAATTTCGTCGGTCGACCTCTTCCGAAGGTCGTACAAGCTCGGGGATGGTACCAATCGATCCGCAGGACCCAAATTAGTCCAGATGCAACCACTTTCCAAGTCTCTCCGACCTTCACAAAAAAAGTTATTCAAGAATATCTCTTTCTCCTATGTGCTTTCATCCCTAACCCTAACCCTTCCGAAAGTCGGAGAAGCTCAAGGATGGTACCGATCGATGCGCGCTACCCCATTTAGTGGGGGTAGAGCCTACTTGCAAGTCTCTCCGACCTTCACAAAAAAAGTTATTCAAGAATATCTCCTCAGATTTGGGGGAATTTCGTCGGTCGACCTCTTCCGAAGGTCGTACAAGCTCGGGGATGGTACCAATCGATCTGCAGGACCCAAATTAGTCCAGATGCAACCACTTTCCAAGTCTCTCCGACCTTCACAAAAAAAGTTATTCAAGAATATCTCTTTCTCCTATGTGCTTTCATCCCTAACCCTAACCCTAACCCTTCCGAAAGTCGGAGAAGCTCAAGGATGGTACCGATCGATGCGCGCTACCCCATTTAGTGGGGGTAGAGCCTACTTGCAAGTCTCTCCGACCTTCACAAAAAAAGTTATTCAAGAATATCTCTTTCTCCTATGTGCTTTCATCCCTAACCCTAACCCTAACCCTTCCGAAAGTCGGAGAAGCTCAAGGATGGTACCGATCGATGCGCGCTACCCCATTTAGTGGGGGTAGAGCCTACTTGCAAGTCTCTCCGACCTTCACAAAAAAAGTTATTCAAGAATATCTCTTTCTCCTATGTGCTTTCATCCCTAACCCTAACCCTAACCCTTCCGAAAGTCGGAGAAGCTCAAGGATGGTACCGATCGATGCGCGCTACCCCATTTAGTGGGGGTAGAGCCTACATGCAAGTCTCTCCGACCTTCACAAAAAAAGTTATTCAAGAATATCTCTTTCTCCTATGTGCTTTCATCCCTAACCCTAACCCTAACCCTTCCAAAAGTCGGAGAAGCTCAAGGATGGTACTGATCGATGCGCGCAACCCCATTTAGTGGGGGTAGAGCCTACTTGCAAGTCTCTCCGACCTTCACAAAAAAAGTTATTCAAGAATATCTCCTCAGATTTGGGGGAATTTCGTCGGTCGACCTCTTCCGAAGGTCGTACAAGCTCGGGATGGTACCAATCGATCTGCAGGACCCAAATTAGTCCAGATGCAACCACTTTCCAAGTCTCTCCGACCTTCACAAAAAAAGTTATTCAAGAATATCTCTTTCTCCTATGTGCTTTCATCCCTAACCCTAACCCTAACCCTTCCGAAAGTCGGAGAAGCTCAAGGATGGTACCGATCGATGCGCGCTACCCCATTTAGTGGGGGTAGAGCCTACTTGCAAGTCTCTCCGACCTTCACAAAAAAGTTATTCAAGAATATCTCTTTCTCCTATGTGCTTTCATCCCTAACCCTAACCCTAACCCTTCCGAAAGTCGGAGAAGCTCAAGGATGGTACCGATCGATGCGCGCTACCCCATTTAGTGGGGGTAGAGCCTACTTGCAAGTCTCTCCGACCTTCACAAAAAAAGTTATTCAAGAATATCTCCTCAGATTTGGGGGAATTTCGTCGGTCGACCTCTTCCGAAGGTCGTACAAGCTCGGGGATGGTACCAATCGATCCGCAGGACCCAAATTAGTCCAGATGCAACCACTTTTCAAGTCTCTCCGACCTTCACAAAAAAAGTTATTCAAGAATATCTCTTTCTCCTATGTGCTTTCATCCCTAACCCTAACCCTAACCCTTCCGAAAGTCGGAGAAGCTCAAGGATGGTACCGATCGATGCGCGCTACCCCATTTAGTGGGGGTAGAGCCTACTTGCAAGTCTCTCCGACCTTCACAAAAAAAGTTATTCAAGAATATCTCTTTCTCCTATGTGCTTTCATCCCTAACCCTAACCCTAACCCTTCCGAAAGTCGGAGAAGCTCAAGGATGGTACCGATCGATGCGCGCTACCCCATTTAGTGGGGGTAGAGCCTACTTGCAAGTCTCTCCGACCTTCACAAAAAAAGTTATTCAAGAATATCTCTTTCTCCT